>NC_045755.1:3353493-3357939 GCF_008692095.1 Etheostoma spectabile
CACACACACACACACACACACACACACACACACAAAACCGTACTCTCACAGCAGCAGTAAGCATCCACCAAACGCTCAAGATGACCACGAATGAGTGCCATTACGCAAAGCTGCTCAGACCACATGTCATGTCAGACATATAGCCAACAGCACTGTTAGGGCCAATACGCTGAATTGACTCGGTTAGGTTTTTTATCAGACTGAACACACACACAAACACACACACACATATATCATGAGTATTTGTGGGTTAATGGGCTATTTGGCTCTCATCCTATCAACAGCTCCAAACATTCATAATCTGTTGAATGAAGGGAAAACTCATCTCTGCAATGTTTGAGCAAACTAACAAGGTACACAAGCCCTAATACAAAACACACATTAACTCCAATTCTGCACAGAGAGCTCCATAAAGTGGATAAAACATAAATTCTTTACGGGACTGGTTTTAGGATGTGGGGATGACTGAGCCCCTGATCACTTTATTGCTGTAACATTGCATATATTTGTGAATTATCAGGATTAGGTAGGGTGGGGAATCTAAATGTTAATGTTCACATTAATGTTCATGTGTTAATGTATTTTAGTCCTGACGTTAAACTCTGAATTCCAACCTTTTTCTCAGAATTTTGACTTTAAACTCAGAAATCATCCTCTTCTGTACATCTGCATTGAATTCTCTTCTCCCTGTCTAAATACAATGACATTAAATGTGCCTATATTAACCTAAAACAAGTTTCCACCCTCTTAAACAAATGTGGACGTCTTTAACTTTACATTAGCATGGAATTAACTTGCACTCAAAAAATTAGTTAGTTGCATTTGTCCAAAAAAGACAAAGTTTCCAAAAAGACAAAGTTTAGGACCACAGAATACCTTAGACAGGACCTCTTCGCGCACGGATGCCGTTCACTCTCTCCACCTCATGCGCACGCGGCACACAGCAGGCTAGTTTCCTGCATTCACTAACAATTATGCACGCATGCACACGGGGAAAGGAACGCGAATGGAGGGAAAGAAGGCCGATTTAACGCATAGTGTGCCTTTCTGCTGGGAGTCAACTGTGTGACATATCAGCTTTCCCTCCCACTAGCAGCGAGCCGAGGCACAATTAGCGCGTCAGTAATCCAAAAAAACACAAACTGAACCACATCTAAACCGTTTCCGGGCGCATTGAGCCAGATCCGGTCCCTCCGGCACGCAGCACACGCCTCTGAGAAGAGCAAGAGTTCATGAAGAAAAAAAAAAACACAGCAGGAATCTCTAATGTTTTTTTGTGTTCGGGAAAGACCCAACCATTTTGTCTACCTGTGTGTGTACACACACACACACACACAGATGGAAGTTGTGAGTTTGTCCGCACTGATCTGCCTTGAGGCAGCGCACGGCGCGTTGCGTCTCACATTCTACTTTTTCACCTGCCAAAGCCCAAGCTAAAGAGGAAGAAATAAGTCCCTGGACACATTATGTAACTCCTCTGTTGTAGGCCTATATAAAGTAAATATTTAATCTGGAGCACTTTAACCCAGTTTAGACGTATCTGTGGTGCCAAATCCAGCCATTTCCAAAACTTTTCAAAGCTATCCGTGCAAGTTGCAACCTCAGCAGCTCCACAGCTCTTAATCAAACGATTTGATGATGCCGTTAAAGTACAGCGTTGTGAGTCTCTGGCACCTTTTAAAGTCAGTTGAACATATTGAACACTTTGGGTCTGTCGCTGTCACTCCACTCGTGTCCGATTCCCCAGGAACCATAGAGCTCTTCAGCGACATAAAAACATGCTCCACGGAGCACCAAATAAGCAAAATGAAAAAAATAAAGCATTACCTACCGTAATAAAGGTAACCATAGCATCGGCGGGTTAGTATCCAACAGAGTCGACATGAAGGTGATTAATTTAGAGATGGAATCCTTTGGCGAAAACTTGCCACTTTCTGAGGGGCTGCCGCCTGTCTGTGCGCCACACTGGTTCTGTGTGGAGAGGATCAGGGTGTGCGTAATTCTCTCTCTCTCTCTCTCTCTCTCTCTCTCTCTCTCTCTCTCTCTGTGTCCCTCTCTCTCTCTGGACAACATATGGCTCTTGGCGCATGTTGCTGCAAAGACCTGCATGCGTCCTGCCACTGTCTGTCAGCGCAGCATCCTGCTGACATGAATTAGGACACTGAATTAAGTGTGTGTGTGTGTGTGTGTGTGTGTGTGTGTGTGTGTGTGTGTGTGTGTGTGTGTGTGTGTGTGTGTGTGTGTAAAAGTGTGTGTTTATATAGTGCTAGCTGACATTAAACAGGTTCCTCCAGACTCAGTTTCCAATCAGAAACATTTTTCCTTTAAGAATGAATAAAAACCTGAATGAACTACAGAAGCCCTAAAGTGAAATAAAAAATAAACAATTTGGTTCTGTAGGAATATGAACTTCAGTAAGATTATTCTTTAAAATGATTAACATATACATGTGCACTAAAATGCCTGCATATTAAGGTTAGTATAGGAGCAAGCAAGAAATACACACAGTTAAGCTGCTGTAAAGCACAGACCAATCAGCAAAAGTAGAGCTGCAAAGACTAATCGATAAGTTGTCATCTCTTAAATGAATTGCCACATTTTGATAATGTGTCAATTTGAGTCATTTTTTAATATAAAAAAAACGAAAAAAGTAAAAAAAAAAATCTGATTCCAGCTTAAATGTCAACATTTTCTGGATTCTTCACTTCTCTATGATAGAAAACTGGATATCTTTGAGTAGTGGACAAAACAAGGCATTTGAGGACGACATGTAAGGCTTTGGGAGACACTGTAACATCTTTTACCCTTTTCTGATATTTTACAGACCAAACAACTAGGCCTAATCAATTAAATAATCATTAGAATAATTGATGATGAAAATAACCGTTGCAGCCCTGATTAAAATTCACCAAAACCTTTGTAATAAGTAAATGTTGGATGCAGTGTCTGTGTAAAATGATGCACATTTTTGGAGTTGAGTAATATCGATCCATAAAGCAGCTGGAGGCACAAAGGCATGTGGTATTTAGGCACCTTTCGTTTTACTCAAACTTATCCATGTGGAGAGGACTTTCTTGGAGTATAACATCCTCCAGCAGCCACATCAAAGGTTCTGAGTTCTTATCGGGGGGGGGGTTTCTAAACAAACACTGAGAAAATCAGAATCAGAATCAGAATCAGCTTTATTCGCCAGGTATGAGGACACATATGAGGAATTTGTCTTTGGAGCATCGATACTCACACTGTGCTTACACATACAAAACAACCAAAACAAAAATAAACACACTAATATATACACAATATATACATACTCTAAACAGAACAATATAGAGGCATGAGTGCAATGAAGAGATCAATAACATTATTTGAATATGGAGCATAGTGCAAGGATACTGGTATAAATAGTATTATGTTATTATATTACAATATGAACAGTATGAACAGGATGAACAGTTCAGAAATAGGATATGAGAATGATGAATAAATAAAATAATAAGTGAGATTTGAGAATGGGAATGATGAATTAGATAAGTGGAATAATAGTGGAACCAGTAAACAGGTGCTGTAGAGACAGTGTTTCTGGGTTATTGACAAGGAATGGACCTGACACTGTGGGTAAGAAATCAGCTGTTCATCAAATAGATGGCTTGTGGGTAGAAACTGTTCCTGAATCTGTTGGTTTTGGCGTACAGTGCTCATGTAGCGGCTACAGAGGGGAGAAGCTGGAACGCAGGGGGGGTGTCCCGGGTGAGATGGGTCTGTAGTGATGTTCCTGCCCTTTCCTGACTCTGGATGTGTATAAGTCATGAACGGAGGCAGGTTGGCACCGATGATGCTTTTCTGCAGTCCTAACTGTCCGTTGTAGTCTCTCCTGTCCTTTTTGTTGGCAGATCCAAACCAGACAGTGATGGAGCGTGCAGAGGACAGACTGGACGATGGTTGTGTAAGAAGTGGACCAGCAGCTCCTTAGGCAGGTTGAGCTTCCTGAGCTGGCGCAGGAATACATCCTCTGCTGGGCCTTTTTGATGATGGTGTCTGTGTTGTGCTCCCTTCGGTCCTGGTATAGTGGATCCAGAAACCTGAAGGATTCCCAGCAGACACAGGGCTGTTGGTATGTGATGGGGGGAAGAGTGGGGGGTCTCTTCCTGAAGTCAACGATCATCTCCCCAGTTTTGAGGCGGTTGAGCTCAAGGTTGTTTGACTCCGCAGCACCAGAGAGCCAGCTGATCACTCCCGTCTGTAAGCCGACTCTCACGTCTCCGGATGAGGCCGATGACGGTTGTGTCGTCAGCAAACTTGCAGGAGTTTAACAGATGGGTCTCCTGAGGTGCAGTCATTGGTGTAGAGGGAGAAAAAAAGTGGGGAGAGCACACACCCCTGGGGGGCGCCAGTGCTGATAGTCCGTGTACTGGATGTGATGTTCCCCAGCCTCACCTGCTGACTCCT
>NC_045755.1:3357949-3358054 GCF_008692095.1 Etheostoma spectabile
AAGTTTGTGATCCACTGACAGGTGGAGGCTGGCACAGCAAGCTGGGGGAGTTTGGTGCTGAGGATGTCCGGGATGATGGTGTTGAACGCCGAGCTGAAGTCCACA
>NC_045755.1:3358077-3367114 GCF_008692095.1 Etheostoma spectabile
TGGGGAGTCAAGGTGTTGCAGGATGTAATGCAGTCCCAAGTTGACTGCATCATCCACCACCCTTTTAGCAGTGTAGGCAAACTGCAGGGTGTCCACCAAGGGGACTTCAGGTGGGTCAACACCAGTCTTTCAAAGGACTTCATGACTACAGATGTCAGGTCGACAGTCCTGTAGTCATTTAGTCCAGAGATGGAGGGTATGTGTGTAACTTTTTCAACTGGGAACCGATTATTTTGTCAGTGACTTGAGTTACTGAATCATACAAAGACTTTGACACTGATACCACTGGTATACGAACAGACAACGCTAGTTTATTTGACCATGAGCAGGAACCATTATTTGGACCTCATTGTAAAAAGTAAGATTTTCATGTTTTGTTTGATTATAAAGCAGGAGGTGCTACATACCTACTATGAAAATATGAAAACACTCAATCCACAGAGAAATGCACACAGCCCGTGTTCCGAAAATGTGCCTTTAATCGAGCCGTCAGGACTTCTATACGTTACAGTTATTCCTCGGCTGCCATGACGGTGCAGAGACTCCAAGACTGCAGATGCAGAAGACCTGGAAACGCTGACCAATCAGAGCAGACTAGGGTTTTCAGGAGGGGGGCTTAATAAGACAAGATGCTAAAACAGAGCGTTTCAGACAGACAGTATGGGGAAAAGAACTTGTTTTTTTAAACATTAAAGCATGTTTAACTGTTCTAGTAGAAACCCAAAATACAAGTATAAACCTCAAAATGAGCATGATATGCAACCTTTAACAAAGTCCAGTAGTTTTATTTCTCAAACTTTAACCAAAGCTGGTAGTAGATAAGAAAACACTAATATGAATCATTTCTAGGCCTGTAACAATTTTTACATACTTACATACTAACCACAATTAATTGCTAACATTAGCTGAGGTCTAAAGGCATATGATTGGTAATTGTAGATTTTTTAGATATGTGAAATTGTAATTATGTAAGTGATTATTGGTCGGACTTTAGATTTTTATTATATCAATTGTTAGTTGTAGGCAAATGATCCTATGACATACACACAGTTATAATCTTTTTATGATAATAAAGAGGCCTGGTTTACTTTATACACTGTCTACTTGTGTTACTACATCATTTGGGTCACATAACAGTGATGTATGTATGTAGTCTAGCAACGGGAACGCTGGCGAGATTGACGCCGCTCCGTCTGGCTTGTTTGTTTTTGGTAATTTTGCTTTTATTTTGCTTTTCCCTCACAAAAACGACGATGGTTTTGGTTGATGTTCATCCTTAGCTGAAGTTACATGTGGCGACGCCGTTTTGTTAGAAGCGTGGAGGGCGCGAGATCTGGACCAGATGTACTTTATTCTCTGTTGAGCTTTGTGGTGGAAATTCTGCGGACCCTCGGTGTCTGTATCTCCGTCGGGGCTGAAAGCGATTGCGTGGTGAAGGTGTAGAGCCGCCGGCGTAGTCCAGCAGTGTGATAGCGCAACCGAGCAGGTCAATAGCCGAGTATTGCAGCAGACCCATCAACGCAGGCAACAGGCAGCAGAAAAAAAAAAAAAATCCGGTACAGACAAACACAATGTCTACCGCCCAAATTTGGGATCAAAACTTTGGGCAGCGTCAACGCCAGGGGCGGGCGCGCACAAGCACAGCAAGTTGTGCCAGCGTTCCTCACGGTCCGTCATGTCAGACTCCGGCCCCATATGAGAACCATATTATGGTGAGTAAAGACAAAAATGCGTCGCCACATGTACCTTCAGCTAAGGATGAACATCAACAAAACCATCGTCGTTTGTGAGGGAAAAGCAAATAAAAGCAAAATTACCAAAACAAACAAGCCAACGACGCGCGTCAATCTCGCCAGCGTTCCCGTTTGCTAGACTACATACATACATCACTGTTATGTGACCCAAATGATGTAGTAACACAAGTAGACAGTGTAAAAGTAAACCAGGCCTCTTTATTATCATAAAAAGATTATACTGTGGTATGTCATAGATCATTTGCCTACACTACACACTTGATATATAAAAATCTAAAGTCCGACCAATACATCCTTACATAATTAAATTTCACATATCAAAATCTACAATTACCATCATATGCCTTTAGACCTCAGAATGTTAGCATTATTGTGGTTATTATGTAGTATGTAAAATTGTTACGGCCTAGAAATGATTCATATAGTGTTTTCTTATCTACTACCAGCTTTGGTTAAGTTTGAGAAATAAACTACTGGCCTTTGTTAAAGGTTGCATATCATGCTCATTTTGAGGTTTATACTTGTATTTTGGGTTTACTACTAAACAGTTACATGCTTTAATGTTTAAAAACAGTTCTTTCCCCATACTGTCTGTCTGAAACGCTCTCTGTTTTAGCATCTTGTCTTATTAAGCCCCCCTCCTGAAACCACTAGTCCTGCTCTATTGGTCACGTTTCCAGTTCTTCTGCATCTGCATTCTTGGAGTCTCTGCACCGTCCATGGCAGCCGAGGAATAACTGTACGTATAAAGTCCTGACGGCTCGATTAAGGCACATTTTCGGAACACGGGCTGTGTGCATTTCTCTGTGTGATTGAGTGTTTTCATATTTTCATAGTAGTGTATGTAGCACCTCCTGCTTTATAATCAACAAAACTGAAAATCTTACTTTTTACATGAGTCCAAATAATGGTTCCAGCTCATGTCAATACCTAGCGTTGTCTGTTCGTATACCAGTGGTATCAGGGTCAAATCTTTGTATATTCAGTAACTCAAGTCACTGACAAAAATAATCGTTCCCTTGAAAAAGTTACACACATACCCTCCATCTCTGGACTAAATGACTACAGGACTGTCGCCTGACATCTGTAGTCATGAAGTCCTTTGAAAGACTGGTGTTGACCCACCTGAAGTCCCCTTGGTGAGCACCCTGCAGTTTGCCTACACTGCTAAAAGGGTGGTGGTGATGCTCCACTGGGACTGCCATTACATCCTGCAACACCTTGACTCCCCAGGGGCATATGCAAGGATCCTGTTTGTGGACTTCAGCTCGCGTTCCACACCATCATCCCGGACATCCTCGCACCAACACCCCCCAGCTTGCTGGCCAGCCTCCACCTGTCAGTGGATCACAAACTTCCTGACCGACAGGAGTCAGCAGGTGAGCTGGGAACATCACATCCAGTACACGGACTATCAGCACTGGCGCCCCCCAGTGTGTTGCTCTCCCCCTTTTTTCTCCCTCTCACCAATGCCTGCACCTCAGGAGACCCATCTGTTAACTCCTGAATTTGCTGACGACACAACCGTCATCGGCCTCATCCGGACGTGATAGTTCGGCTTCAGACGGGAGTGGATCAGCTGGCTCTCTGGTGCAGTCAGAACAACCTTGAGCTCACACGCTCAAACTGTGGAGATGATCGTGCTTCAGGAAGAGACCCCCCATCTTCCCCCCATCACCTACTCACAGCCCTGTGTCTGCTGTGGAATCCTTCAGGTTTCTGGATCCACTATATCCCGACCGAATGGGCACACACAGACACCATCATCAAAAGGCCCAGCGAGGATGTACTCCTGCGCCAGCTCAGGAAGCTCAACCTGCCTAAGAGCTGCTGGTCCACTTCTAACAACACCATCGTCCAGTCTGTCCTCTGCACGTCCAGCCTGTCTGGTTTGGATCTGCCAACAAAAGGACAAGGAGCACTACAACGGACAGTTAGGACTGCAGAAGATCATCGGTGCCAACCTCCCTCCGTTCATGCTTTATACACATCCAGAGTCAGGAAACGGGCAGGAACCATCACTACAGACCCATCTCACCCCACGACACACCTGTTCCGCTTCTCCCCTCTGGTAGCGCTACAGAGCACTGTACGCCAAAACCAACAGATTCAGGAACAGTTTCTACCCACAAGCCATCTATTTGATGAACAGCTGATTTCTTACCCACAGTGTCAGGTCCTTCTTGTCAATAACCCGAACACTGTCTCTACAGCACCTGTTTACTGGTTCCACTATATTCCACTTATCTAATTCATTCATCTCCCATTCTCAAATCTCACTTATTATTTTATTTATTCATCATTCTCATATCCTTTCTGACTGTTCATCCTTTCATACTGTTCTTGTAATATAACATAATACTATTTATACCAGTATCCTTGCACTAGCTCCATATTCAAAATTGTTATTGATCCTTCATTGCACTCATGCCTCTATATTGTCTGTTTAGAGTATGTAATATATGTGTATATATTAGTGTGTTTATTTTTGGTTTTGGTTGTTTTGTATGTGTAAGCACAGTGTGGAGTATCGTGCTCCAAAGACAAATTCCTCATATGTGTCCTCATACCTGGCGAATACCTGATTCTGATTCTGATTCTGATTTTCTCAGTGTTTGTTTAGAACCCCCCCCCCGTAAGAACTCAGAACCTTGATGTGGCTGCTGGAGGAGTGTTATACTCCAAGAAAGTCCTCTCCACATGGTAGTTTGAGTAAACGAAAGGTGCCAATACCACATGCCTTTGTGCCTCCACGTCTTTTGGATCGATATTACTCAACCTCAAAAATGTGCATCATTTTACACAGCACTGCATCCACACATTTACATTACCAGTTTTGGTGAATTTTAATCAGGGCTGCACGGTTATTTCATCACTTATTCTAATGATTATTTAATTGATTAGGCCTGTTGTTTGGTCTGTAAAATATCAAAAAGGGTAGATGTACAGTGTCTCCAAAGCCTTACATGTCGTCCTCAATGCCTGTTTTTGTCCACTACTCAAAGTATCCATTTTTCTATCAGAAGATTGAAGAATCCAGAAATGTTGACTTTTAAGCTGGAATCAATTTTTTTTTTTTTACTTTTTTTTCGTTTTTTTATATTAAAAAATGAACTCATTGACACATTATCAAAATGTGGCAATTCATTTAGAGATGACAACTTATCGATTAGTCTTTGCAGCTCTACTTTGCTGATTGGTCTGTGCTTTACAGCAGCTTAACTGTGTGTATTTTCTGTTGCTCCTATACTAACCTTATATGCAGGCTTTAGTGCACATGTATGATGTAATCATTTTAAAGAATAATCTTACTGAAGTTCTATTCCTACAGAACCAAATTGTTATTTTTTATTTCACTTTAGGGCTTCTGTAGTTCATTCAGGTTTTTTATCTTCTTAAAGGAAAAATGTTTCTGATTGGAAACTGAGTCTGGAGGAACCTGTTTATGTCAGCAGCACTATATAACACACACTTTTACACACACACACACACACACCACACACAACACACAACACACACACACACCCACACACACACCACACCACACACACTTAATTCAGTGTCCTAATTCATGTCACAGGATGCTGCGCTGACAGACATGGCAGGACGCATGCAGGTCTTTGCAGCAACATGCGCCAAGAGCCATTGTTTCCAGAGAGAGAGAGGGACACAGAGAGAGCGAGAGAGAGAGGAGAGAGGAGAGAGAGAGAGAGAATTACGCACACCTGATCCTCTCCACACAGAACCATGTGGCGCACGACAGGCGGCAGCCCCTCAGAAGTGGCAAGTTTTCGGCCAAAAGGTTCCTCTCTAAATTAATCACCTTCATGTCGACTCTGTTGATACTACCCGCCGATGCTATGGTTACCTTTATTACGGTAGGTATGCTTTATTTTTCATTTTGCTTATTGGTGCTCCGTGGAGCATTTTTTCTGTCGCTGAAGATCTCTATGGTTCCTGGGGAATCGACACGAGTGATGTGACAGCGACAGACCCAAAGTGTTCAATATTTTCAAACTGACTTTAAAGGTGCCAGAGACTCACACGCGTACTTAACGGCATCATCAAATCGTTTGTTAAGAGCTGTGAGCTGCTGATGGTGCAACTTGCAGCGGATAGCTTTGAAGTTTTGGAAATGGTGGATTTGGCACCACATACTCTAAACTGGGTTAAAGTGCTCCAGATAAATTTTACTTTATATACACAGAGGAGTTACATATGTGTCAGGGAACTTATTTCTTCCTCTTTAGCTTGGGCTTTGGCAGGTGAAAAGTAGAATGTGAGACCCAACGCGCCGTCCGCTTGCCTCAAGGCAGATCAGTGCTGACCAACTCACACTTCCATCGGTGTGTGTGTTGTGTACACACACAGAGTCATACATGTTGGTCTTTCCCGACACAAAAAAACAGTAGAGATTCCTGCTGTGTTGTTTTTTTTTTCTTCATGAACTCTTGCTCTCTCAGAGGCGTGTGCTGCGTGCCGGAGGACCGGATCTGGCTCAATGCGCCCGGAAACGGTTAGATGTGGTTCATTTGTGTTTTTTTTGGATTACTGACGCGCTAAATTGTGCCTCGGCTCGCTGCTAGTGGAGGGAAAGCGGATATGTCACACAGTTGCGCCCGCAGAAAGGCCCACTATGGTTAAATCGGCCTTCTTTCCCTCCATTCGCGTTCCTTTCCCCGTGTGCATGCGTGCATAATTGTTAGTGAATGCAGGAAACTATCCTTCTGTGTGCCGCGTGCGCGAGGTGGAGAGAGTGAACGGCATCCGTGGCGCAAGAGGTCCTGTCTAAGGTATTCGTGTCCTAAACTTGTTCTTTTTGGAAACTTTGTTTTTTGGACAATGCACTACTAATTTTTTGAGTGCAGTTAATTCCATGCTAAGTATATTAAAGACTCCACATTTTGTTTTAAGAGTGTGAAACTTGGTTTAGGTTAATATAGGCACATTTAATGTCATTGTATTTAGACAGGAGAAGAGAATTCATGCGATGTACAGAAGAGGATGATTTCTGATTTTAAGTCCAATTTGAGAAAAAGGTTGGAAGCAGGTTTAACGTCGGACTCTAAAATACTTAACACATGAACATTAATGTGAACATTAACATTTAGATTCCCCACCCTACCAATCCTGATAATTCACAAATATATCAAGTTACAGCAATAAGTGATCGGGCTCAGTCATCCCCCATCCTAAAACCAGTCCCGTAAAATTTATGTTTTATCCACTTTATGGAGCTCTCTGTGCAGAATTGGAGTTATGTGTGTTTTGTATTAGGGCTTTGTGTACCTTGTTAGTTGCTCAAACATTGCAGAGATGATTTTTCCTTCATTCATTCAAGATTATGAATGTTTGGAGCTGTTATAGGATTAGAGCCAATACCCTTAACCCACAAATACTCTGATTATGTGTTGTGTGTTTGTTGTGTGTTTCAGTCTGATAAAAAACCTAACCAGTCATTCAGCGTATTGGCCCTAACAGTGCTGTTGCTATGTGTCTGACATGACATGTGGTCTGGCGCTTTGCGTAATGGCACTCATTCGTGTCATCTTGAGCGTTTTTGTGGATGCTTACTGCTGCTTGTGAGTACGTTTTTGTGTGGTGTGTGTGTTTGTGTGTGTGTGTGTGTGTGTTGGGTGTGTGTGTGTGTGTGTTGTGTGTGTGGTGTGTGTGTGTGTTGGCAACGCACACAGAGGCACTGAGCAGCTGTTTTGCAGCAGCGGATTTGACGCAGAGCCCCTGACATGCAGCCTACAACGGGACAAGGGAAATTAGACGCAAGGAAGAGGCGAGAGACGGCTGGTTCCATTCCTGTAACTGTAACTCCCTCGTGGGCACCCTGAGAAAACTTTTGTACTACAGCTGTGGCATTACGTGCGGGTTAGAGCTCTGTGTGCAGTGCAGCTGCAGTAACTCAGTTTAACAACGTTCATTTGTGCTTTACTGCGGAGCAAAAGAGACAAAATTAGGACAAGGGGTGTGAACAGATTAGGGCTGGCTCAGAGGAAGAAATTAAAGTTAAAAAGGTGAAAGGGGCCAACACGCTCCAATGTGGTGTAATATATAAAACGTTGTTCCTTTGGCTCTGCTTCCACCTTTTTTGTGCTTTTGTGTATCCAACTCCCCGCCTCTTTCTTCCCGTACCCTTTCATTTGTTGACCCAATCTCTTACACTTCTGTTTCAGACTTGTCTGGCAAAACCAGATGACATACATAAACAACATCAATCTTAGCCTCAGTTTAAGAGCAGGTTACTGGTTTAATTCTAGACAAATGAGAGAAAAGGCAAAATGAGGAAACTATGGTGCCAGACAGACAAAATCAAGCTGAAGACTGAAATGTATTGAATGATACACACTGTTTACACTGCATCTTATAAGCCATCGGATTCCATTTCACTCTCTCAGGCAATTTCTGCAGTTTTTTCGTGCTGCACCGCGTAGTTCCCAAACCTTTTTGGTCTGAGATACCCCCACAGCCCAAAATAACTAGCCCTTCATCCATTTCCACTGTGTGTTCCAACTGTATAACACTATCACTAATAATAGTGTAATATTGTTAATTATTTAAAGTTGTTGAACTCAACCTTAAGTGGTTTGATCAACACACTGTAAACTTGGAGTGAGCTAAATGTTTCCCCCATTTATCCATTACTTAAGCTATTTATTTCTATAATTCATTCATTATATTTACCACCTTTAAAACTTTCTTGCACTTTTATTGTAACTGCAACATATATGTTCGGTGTATCGCTATATATACTTTTAATCCATATCGTAATTTCAGTTTTGAATTATTAGCTTCTCAACCTTTCCATCACGTCCTCTCTGGTTACGGAAGTAACCCATGGGGTACAATGTAACCCTTAGATGGGAACTGTTGCATTTTTAGTGTTCAATTTATTGGTTGTGCTTGTGCTTGCGGTGTACAATGTGTACCTATTAAGTGGGGATACTTTTCCACTGCTAATGTTTACTAAACGATGATAGATTGTGGGACTTCTTTGTACTGTCACTTATTCGGCAAAATGGGTTGTCAACCAAATAAACTGACCAACACATATATAATAAAAGATCCTCCTTGGCGCCTGTGTACGATACAGTATTGCCACAGAAAATATCACAACTATGCTGTACATTCCCCCCCCTTTGACAACATATCTCTAAAAGGTAAAGACAGGTCTTAAAGGATATAACATTTTTTTTCTGTCTGTTTTAAATTAACTCACTGACCTATATGAGAGGTTGCTACAATCCACAGTTTCTTGCCTCAACAACAAAACA
>NC_045755.1:3367139-3367858 GCF_008692095.1 Etheostoma spectabile
AACGCTGGACTTTTAAATTGACCTCAAATTAGGCGGAGACTGGCCTATAAGTCAGTAATGGAGCTGGTTCTATTGGTGTGCCTTGTGTGTGTGTGCTGAGTGGTGTGGGGTGGGTTTGTGTGTGATGTGGTACGGTGTGTGCCTGCGTGCCCGTGTGCAATGTAGATGGTAGTTCGGTGGTACCACATGGGATGGTGTTGCTGGTGTTCTCAGCACCGAGCACTGTACGAAATCCGCCCAGAGGCCTCACAGAGATTAGCACAAGCATCGTTTCCTTACACACCGCATGGGACACGTCGAGATTGCGAATGTGTAATCAAGACACGCATCAGTGTACAGAGGAAAACAGTCCACCCGTTTTATCAACTTGGGGTTACGTTCTAAAAGGAACGCCCTCCGTCATGTCCCGGATAGGCAGAAAATCACCCCCAGATACGTTGGGACAACTACATCTTAATTATTGTGTTTTTATCTACACGAATTATGATGAACACTAACGAATTGAACAAACTCACCATATGAATTTTGAAACCAAGAGCAATACAAAAGGTGTCGTTTGACAGGACGGAAAAGGACCAAAATGCGGGCGGTTGACCACAGCGTGTTAGCCTGCCTAGCCCGGTCGGCTAGCACCGCCACCAGCAGTGACACCTCACTTCAACTTCAGCTCCTTTGAATCTGCTGTCTGCAAATTGTCTGGTCCCACTCCAACCATCATT
>NC_045755.1:3367924-3370552 GCF_008692095.1 Etheostoma spectabile
CACTTATCCTCTCTCTCACCAAATATAATACTGCTGGGCGATTTCAATATCCACATGGTCAATATAAACCTGCCTCTCACCAAAGACTTCACCCCCTGCTTAGACAGTTTTGGATGTCAGCAACATACCACTTTTCCGACACACTCCAAAGGCCCTTTCCTTCATGACGCTTCCCTCCTTCAAATAAATCATCTCCTTTGGAATCTGCTGTCTGCAGAAATTGGGTCTGGTCCCACTCCAACGCATTGCTACTGTCTACCGCCCCCCTAACCAAAGTGATTTTTTAAATGACTTTGCTGCTTTCCTTACCCACTATCCTCCTCTCTCACCAATATAATACTGCTGGGCTGTTCAATACCCACATGTCAATATAAACCTGCCTCTCACCAAAGACTTCACCCCCGCTTAGACAGTTTTGGATGTCAGCAACATACCACTTTTCCGACACACTCCAAAGGACATATCTGGACTTAATCTGCTGCTCTGGTGTCACCCCCCATCTGACCTTACAGCAGATGAACTCTCCTAACTGACCATTTTCCCCACATTTACGTGAAACTCAGTCTCCCATCTCAAAAATACCACCCTTATTTCATTTCGGAACAAAAGAATATCAACCCCGCCACCCTCACTTCACTATCCCTATCCATCCTCCCCCGCCTCCTGACACTCACATCTCTCCACCCCCGATGATCTGGTCTCTCATTACAACACTGGACTCCTAATATTCTCAATTCTCTGCACCGTGAAAGCGATCTGTTTTCTTTCTCCGTCTCCGCCCTTGTTCACCCCCGCTCTTGCGTCTCATGAAAGCCAAAGGTCGGCAACTTGAACGTCTCCATAGAAAAATGGTCTCACTATTCACAAAAATGTACAACAACACATCCTACGTTACAAGGACCTCTATTGCCAACCCAAATCCCACTACTACTCCCACAATAATCCGGCCAACAAGGAAACCCAGTCACTGTTCTCCTACTTAACAATGTCACCCACCCTGACGCTTCTCCCTCCCCATTTGTACACTACCTCCTTCTGCAACTCGGTAATGTCCTTTTTCACAGAAAAATCAAGAACATCCACCAGCATCTTGGATCAATCCCTCACCTCAGCATCTCAGATAACCTTCATTCATCCACACACTCATTCTCCTCCTTCCGTCTCCCCACTATGTCAGAAATCACAGAACTCACCCGAATTCCAGCCATCACTTGTAAACTTGATCCCCTCCCCACCCACATTGTTAAGCCTGTCTTCCCTCCCTTGTCCCCCTCATTCTGCTACATCCACTCCTCCCTTACCACTGGAACCGTCCCTACATCCTTCAAAACTGCTGCCATCACCCCTATTTTGAAAAAACCTGGTGCCGACCCATCCAACTTCAACAACTTCCGTCCTATTTCCAATCTACCCTTCCCCCAAAAATTCTTGAAAAAACAGTTGCCTCTCACTAAATTCTCACCTATCCCCAACCTGTATGAACAGTTCCAGTCCTTTCTTCTGCCTCGCCCTCCATAGCACTGAAACAGCACTCATCAAAATCACCAACGACCTCCTCATGGCAGCTGATTCGGACTCCTCCACCATCCTCATCTCCTCGACCTGAGTGCAGCATTTACACCATCTGTCACACCACCCTCCTCAATAGGCTATCTTCCATGGCATCACCCACACTCCGTTAGACTGGTTCACATCTTACCTCTCTGGTCGCACACGTTCATTCAACTCAGTCCTGTGAACCATTCCCTCCTCCGTCACCTTCAGGTGTGCCCCAGGCTCTGTTTTGGGCCCCTACTCTTCATCATTTAGCGCTTCCCCTCGGCAATACTTCCGCAAATAACATTCACTTCCACTGTTACGCCATGACACCCGCTACCTCTCCACCAAACCCTCTTCCACTCTCCCCCGCCCACCTCCCTTACGGATTGCATCTCGAAATGAAAATCTGGCTCACCCAAAACTTCCTCAAATTAACAGTATAATAAACCGAGGTTCTCTCATTGGCACCAACCACTCTTTCCAAAACAGACAGTTTTTCTCTCACAATGACAACTGCTCCGTCTCACCTCCCCACAGGTTAAGAGTACTGGGTGGTCATCCTTGACGCACATTACCTTTCACCCCTGTCAATAACATTACCCGGTCATGCCTACTTCCACCTACGTAACATCAATCACCTCCCCCCTCCCTTACCCCCCACACTGCTGCATTCTGTCCACAGTCTCGTCACTTCCCTCCTGATTTTTTGCAACTCTCTCTCTTCGGTCTCGCTCACAAATCCCTCCACAAACTTCAATGTGGTCCAGAATTCAGCTGCCCGCATCATAATAAACCCCCTCCTCCACCACATCACTCCTGTCCTCCAACAGCTCCACTGGCTCCCGGTCCAGTTCCGTATCAAATTCAAATCCTTCTTTAGCATTCAAGGCCATCCACAACCCCTCGCCCCCCATATTTGTCTGATCTCCTCCACGTCCCACTCCCTTCCGCTCCCTCAGATCCTCTTCCTCCATAAACCTGTCTGTCCACCCCGCCCGTCTCACCACCATGGGGGGCAGAGCATTTAGCCGCTCTGCTCCCCGCTCTGGAACTCCTACCCCCCAACTCAGAAACATTGATTCATTCCCC
>NC_045755.1:3370577-3376797 GCF_008692095.1 Etheostoma spectabile
ATTTCAAATCACAACTAAAAACACATCTGTTTATAACTGCCTATTCCACCTAAATGTCGGAGCTGATTTCACAACCCAAACCATCAAAACGGACTTGGCAGCTCTCTGTTAGCTGCACATCTGGTCGTCCACCTCCATCTTGTGTCAATCTCTACCGCACATCTGGTAAAGCTATAAAGGCCTTCTCATTGGCCAGCACACACCTGCAAAATCTGACCTGAGTGACAATTGGAGAGGTGTCGGAGGAATGTGCTGATATTACTGTAGAAGGTAGAGTGGTGTGCACACTCTTCTGTCAGGCTGTGCACTAAAAGCTCTGCCAATCAAATAGTTGTTGTTGGATTTATACTATGTTGATGGAGATTAAGGTTTGTACCATTATAGGGTTTTTGAAGCCCGCCAAACTGCAACCATTAAGGCAGATTTGGACACAGACAGAGCAGGAACAGAGGAAGAAAGCCTCCCTCTAGACAGTGACCCTGTGGAGTTATTGTCCATTAGGAGTGCTATGGAGTCATGAATTTGAATAACTAGTGCAGTGCCCGTTGAAAATGTGTCTGTTTGAAACGGGCCAATTGCTTGGCCTGTGGTGCTGCTTGTAGAATTCTTCAAAACCAAATTGTAGCCCAAAACTACTTACAGAAGGACCCTGAAGTACTTCATATGCAACTTCACTGTATACCCTTCTACTAATTTACTGATTTACCTGACATATAACATTGCAGATTTAGGTTTAGTAGCTTGACCGTTAATGGTGAAGTGTGGGTTTTTTATTCGCGGGGGTGTTTTGGCGACTGTAATGTTATGAGAACTACTGTGTCTGCCCGGTTCAGCTCTGAGATTTTCTCACATTGCACAGCGCTGTGAAGGAATGATCTCCAAGATTACGGCATGTTCTGCCTATCTGGTTAGAAGTGGTGAATGTAGGCTACAGCTCAAAGCAACGTAAAACTATATAGTGTTTGGCTTTTGTTTGATATAACTTTTGGCGAATGGCACCTTTTTTTTCGCCAACTTTATTCCACTCAACAGTCGAGATGTTCCCTTAAAGCTATCTGCTCGACTTTAGGAAAGTAAAGAAAAGTATGTTTGCTATATCCAGCAATCATGTAGGTAACATTGGAAGCAGGAAAAAAGTTCTAGAGATATGCGCAAAACACAAGCGGAAAAAGCCAATGTGTGCTTCTTCTACTGATATATATTAACAATATCTTTTGCATTTCTGATCCAAACAATGTCAAACTTGGCACCGCACTTACTCGTGCCGGTAGCAAGACACCTGCCAAGTTTTAAACAGTTCGAAAGATACGCACATAACACACACACAGACAGACAGACAGACGTTCCTGAAATTTATAGATAGATGTGTTTACAACTTGAACACCTTCAGCCATTTTTTAACTGATAGAAAGCAAAATTTATCCAACAAATACCCAGTTCATAAAAAAAATTATTTGTAATTCTAGAAACACAGGATGATATTTACATTACATTTAAAATGGGATTAACAGAGGTTTTGCGCCAGTTAAATGGAAGCTAAGTGAAACCATTAAAAATGACGTGTTCATGCAATGTTTTTAAGGATGTTCCTGTTTAAAGGTGTAAAATATGGGAGATGGAAATTGATTCAAATAGCAGATGATTTATCACCCCACACTGTCTACTGCAGCAGAGGAGAAATCATCAAAATTTAACATCTGGAAAAAGCAGGTGCTAAATCCGTGGCACCGTTTTGTTAGACACATCTGGAAGACAAGAGACTGAAAGTAGTGAATGAAATGAGATAGGGAGAAACACCTATAAGATGCATCATGAAGTTATTTACCGGAGCTCTCAGTGCAGGGGTCCGTTTTAGAAAGTTAGTTAACCCTGAGTTGAGGGGAACTCTGGGTTTTCTCTTTCAAAAAGGGAGGTTGATCAAACCTGAGAGAGATGGGTAACTCTAGGTAACTTAAGCTCAGAGTCAGTTACTATGGTAACTGAGGCTGTGAACCTAACCTGGTCGGGAGCAGGTTTTCTTCTCTCAGTCTCCTCCCTCTGACAGCGCTCTTTCATTTCCTCATTCATTCATTCAGTCTGTGTCAGACGCATTTTATCTGCGTGAAAAAAAACATGTTGGTTTATTAATCGTGTTAGGCAGACTATAAAACGGTTTTGTTCCAAACATTAAATTTCCTTTTGTCAACAATCCCGTTGATGAAGAAGCTGTATTACTTCACAGGGAGTTAAACATATATCGGGAGATGATATTGAGGCCCCGACCATAGATGTATTTTCATTTCCAGATAACTTCCTATTTGAGCGGTGTGGTTTTCTTCGCAGTCTATCAGTTATGTAGCCTCCATAACCTTATCCGTCCTCATATCACTAACATCACCCATCGTGGACATGCTCTACATCCCAGCACATTTGTGTCACATTACGTTTTTTTTTTTGCAAACGGCAGTTTTCTTTATGTACAACATTGTTGACGTGGTGCATATTAGTAAAGCTGCTGTAGCAAAGCGCCGTCAGAAGAGTGTGACTCCGTCTGAAACGTTTTTTAAACGTTTTTGTAGTGTTCCCTGGAACCCAACCAGTATAAAATAAATAAATGGTTCTAAATTATAATTCAGTTAATGACGCTGCAACCTCAGAATAGCGATAAGTAGTAGTTTACTTTTTCACCTGCAAGATTGCACCTAAATATAATTATAGGTGTAGCCTAAATAGAAAAGAGCTTACACATTGACTCTTGCAGCCATGTTCTCCCAAACCAATTCTCGCTATTTCACTGCAGCAGCTGTGATGCTTTTTTAACTAAATACATGTTCAAACTCGCTGTGTGTGGCCATGAGAAATTCTGTCAACCAGTTTGTTTGTGGTTGTTAACGTGGTGAATCGTAGTATCATGGCTCCATTCATGACGTCTTTTTATTGTGTTGGTGCAGACGGTTAACTCTGAGTCGACCCACTCGGAGTTGATTGAACCAACTCAAATCAGCTGTTCTGGAACAGAAAACTCAGTTTCCCATCTCAGGGTAAATCAACTAAGAGATCAGGGTTAGACTCAGAGTTTGTTAAACCTCCTTCCTGAAACGGACCCCAGCACCAAAACACAAGACACCGATACAGAAAACAGTTAGTCGATCTTTCATTCTTTCTTTAGCTGACAATATTGGGCTGTTTATCTTATTTCCTCACACATACTGGACAGCCTTGCTCTTGCCAGATGAATGCATACTTGTCATTCCAAAAAAGAAATTCTCTTCAGCCATGATTCCCAGTTCGGCAGCAGAAAAACAATATATCTGGGCTCATTTGCTTTCAAAGTCTGAGTCGTGTGTGTCAGTCAGTGTGGTAGCACTTTTTGCACTTAAGTTTTGCATTTTACATTTTATATTTGTTTAAGTGAAAAAAACAGAATTGGTTAGTAGAGAAAAATGTGCCCTGCACCGAGCATGTTACAGTGGAATCACCACAGACAGCTGCATTTAAATAGTATTTTCTCCATCTGTATGCAACCTCATCCCATTAATACGTGTTACTAACTCAACTTCTTCCCTTTCCCGGAGTCTTGTGCTCTCTCGCCCCTCTCCTCTCTCCTCCTATTGCTTCCTGCAGGTGGTTCTGGCCTTGGATCTGTGGTTGGAGTCACCTGCTGCCTCCATGTTCCTGCTCGACACCCTCTGCTACAATTCTCCATGTCTCTCTCTGTCTCTTCTCTTCTCTTCTCTGTCTGTCTGTCTGTCTGTCTGTCTGTCTGTCTCTCTCTCTCTCTCTCTCTTTCTCTCACCCTCCCACTAGTTGAGGCAGATGCCCCCCCACCCTGAGCCATGGTTCTGCTCAAGATTTCTGCCTCTTAAAAGGAAGTTTTTCCTTACCTCTGTGGCCCAGTGCTTGCTCTTGGTGAACTGTTGGGTTTCTGTAAATAACATCACAGAGTATGGTCTAGACCTGCTCTTTTATGAAAAGTGCAATGAAATAACTGTTGTTGTGATTTAGTGCTACAGAAATAAAATTGAATTGAAATTGAATTTAATTAAAAAATAAACAAACGTGTGCTTTAAGTCATGCACTTCGCACGTAAAGCTTGAACTGGGTAACTGACATTAGCTTGCAATTATGAAAGTTCAAACTTACCTGTAAGATACTTCTTCACATCTCCAGAATGTGAATTTTCCCCGCTATGACTAAGCATTAGTCATACATCATAGGAAATCCCTTAATACCAGCCTTTGGTTCGGCATCATCATGTAAAGGAGGTGTTCAATTTTTTACGAGCACAATGGCAAACCACATCTCCAGCAGATCCCTCGGGCTCCTCACGTGACATGACAACTGCGTAATTATTATCCTGGATGCAGTGGAATCATTAAATATGAAAGGAGTGGGGTGAGGGGATGGGAAGGGAGGGGTGGAGTTTTACAGGACAAAGTGGGGATGGAAGTGGCAGAGGAGTCAGCTGAGAGGGGAGGATGAGAAGAAGAGGAGAAGCTGGGAAAGATAGAAAGTGAAGGAAGGAGAGATTGGAGAGAAAACATATGCAGTGCTATTAAGAGTCAGAAGAAGTTTTTAGACCTTAAAATAATATTTCCAAAATCGTTTCAGTGGTTCATCAACTCGTAACAGGGTGAACGGCACTTCTGCATTCGCTTTTCGGCTCTCCGGCTATAACCGCACTATGCAAGTTTGCCAGATTGGGTAGCGAATCTGAGATTGGATGCAGTCATCTTCCAATGAGACATAAAGGGACAAACCCACTTCCAATCTGAAGGGGGTCCAAAGCGGGAAAAGTTCTCTAGTGTTGCTTTAATGCTGAAATCACAAAATGAGACTAACAAGCTTGCCGTGGGAATTGCACGCCTACTGTGCTCTTCCTGCTGTTGTTGCTTTTGTTTTGTCTGTCCTTAAGTTTGTTTTAACCTCCTCATAAATAAATATGACTTGTATTAACTTGACTGGATGCCCGATTCCAAGTGTGGAGAGTTGATCCATACGGATTGAAACGTGATGCCGCTGCTGTAATACCTTAGATAACCTTAAACATGCAGTCCTTTCTGACTTTTTTTTTTAGACTGCAGTCTAAATCCTGAAGAGATCACAAGCAACATCCTAAATTGCATGAACCGGATTAAATCTGTTTGCACAGTAAATTCCGTGTGATTTGTGCTGAGACCCAAGCATGGCCTTTCCAAAGCACAGCCCACTTGTTTTAATTGGTTTGCACCATGATAGGCATCAGAAAACAATCCCAAACCACCGATAGCAAACACTGTTCCTGTTGCAAATATCAACACAGAGTTATTGATGGGACATTGGTTTTGTCCTGACATCTGCCTATCGTGAGACTATACCACTAGACTCTACCATGGAAAATTAAACAGAAGTGCTGAGGGACACACGCATGGGGGAAAGGAGATGAATGCAGCTCACGCATGCTTATTCAAATTTGAATTGGAAGGCAAATGCAAACACATAATTAATAGAGTCAGATGTGTGCTGCTGGCACACAAAACAAACACATCTGAGAGACGACTGAAAGTGACTATGTGAGGGTGAGGAGGTGAGAGTGAGTATGGGTTGAACAGGAAGTGAAAATAAAAGGGATGAAGAGGGGGGAAAAATGGAAGACCGAATGGAAAGCTTGGTTGTGGAGAAAGAGGACACACACAAGGGGAGGGGGGGAGTTGAGTAGAGGAGGTAAAGCGGGCTTTGCCACTCTGCTCTACTGCCTCCCAGACATGTAGATAAATAAACAGAGGAAGAAGAGTGTGTGTGTGTGTGTGTGTGTGTGTGTGTGTGTGTGTGTGTGTGTGTGTGTGTGTGCCAATTGATCATGCAACCTGTAGCTTTGACAGAGTGGAACCCTACCCACATGCTGGTGAACCTCAGCGCACACACAGACCTCACAGGGAGAAAGTGTGTTTGTATTGACACAGGCATGGTGTCGCTGCTAGTTATTAGACTACCGGTAGTCTCACATTGCCAGACCTTCCTCCACAGCACTGCTAAAAAAGGTCTGGCTAGTCCACACAGCATTCTGGGATGGGAGAAAAACGTGCTCTGGTTAATTGGCATTTCTTTAAACCAATCACAATTGTCTTGGGCGCTGGTAAGCCACTTCTGGAAAATAGCCTTGGGAAGGAACTTGTTTTGGTGGAACATGTGGACGTCCAAAAGTTGTTTGGGCGGATTGGACAGACAGTCCAGTTAGCTGTCTGGATTTACCCTGCAGAGA
>NC_045755.1:3376807-3391571 GCF_008692095.1 Etheostoma spectabile
AGTTAACCATAGTCCTCTGAAATCCACCGCAGTTTAGAACGATTTCTGGCAGTACTGCACCATTACGTCCATATCCATTAGCTTTCACAAAATGTGTCCTAATACGAGCGTAGGAGTACACAGGTTTTTATCCAGGGTTTAAAAATTTATTTTTCTTTTAATGGGGCTTATTTGCTGCATTTCTGGATAAACAAAATTCATACCAAAATAAGAACCCACAAACAAAACCCAAGCTAAACACAAACTCATTATAATTAAATACAAAAAGAAGGACCTGTAGGTAAAAAAAGAAAAATTTAAGCTTTAACAATTTGTTACATTCAACAGTGGAAAGTAACAATTTAAACAAAGTAGCTGCTGTAATTAAATACCGTGCTGGGGTACTTCTACTTGTGTAGTTACATTTTCCAACACTACAGTCCCTGACAAAAGTCTTGTCGCTTATCTATTATGTAGAAACACCTGCTATTAACCTGACTTTTAATTAATCAATTGGTGTAAGAAATAGCTCATATGAAAAGCTAAAACCCTCCCAAATGATGTTCAATGCACTGAAATAAATTAGTTTCAATAAAAAATTTTTTTTATTTAGACAAGACAGAAAGGTCAAATTTTGGCAAGACAAAAGTTGTGTTGCCTATACATAAATTGAACAAATTTAATACAAATACTAAAATATGTCAGCAAATAAAACAGTGGTGCTGTGAGATTCAAATTTATATCTTGTATGACTTCCATGAGCTTGAAGGATGCATCCATGCGGTTTGGCAAGATCATACAATGTATTGATGAAGTCATCAGGAATAGCTGGAAAGCAGTCTTGCATGCCTCCCAGAGTTCATCAGTATTCTTTGGTTTGGTCTTCCATGCTTCCGTTTCATCCTACCCACACATAGCTCAATGATGTTCATGTCTGGTGCTGGGCCAGCCAATCCTGGAGCATCTTCTTCGCCTTGAGGACCTTGAAGTGGAGATGGAAGTATGCGATGGAGCACCATCCTGCTGGAGAATTTGGCCTCTTTTAGGTTGGGAATATAAGAGGTAGCTAAGATTTCTTGGTATTTGAGACTATTGATGTTGTCTCCACCTGCAGATCTCTCACACACCCCCATACTGGATGTAACCAGACCATGATTTTTCGCCACCAAACTTCACTGTTTTCTGGGTGAATCTTGGATCCATGCGGGCTCCAGTAGGTCTCCTGCAATATTTGCGGCAACTGTGGTGTAATTCAACAAGATTAATCTGAAAAATCCATTTCTTCCACTTCTCAGCGTCCACCTTTTGCAGGCTGTGGGCCTTGGCAAATGCCACCGGTTTTTCAATTGTCTTTGTTTAGTGCTGGCTTCTGGGATGATTTGACCATGGAGGCCATTTCGAGACAGAATCCGACAAACCATTCTGGTTGACACAGGGACTCAGGGGACCAGGTCTGGTGGAGCTCTGCTGCAGTAGAAAATGGGCTGGCCTTGGATTTTCGAGCCAACAAACGGTCCTCTCGAGCAGTTGTCTTGGGGGTCTGCCTGACCGGGCTGCAAATACAATCCAGTGTTTCAAATGTTTTTTAATCCTCTGTCCTTGACGCTGAGACAATGAAGGTGTTGCACACTCAGCAGTGGATCTGGTCTCAGCCTTTGATAATCTAAATTTAGTCTCGGGTGATCTTAGGCATGTTTGCAGAGGTCTAGTTGCAGTTGATGTGAAGGTCTAGTGTACTGGGGTGTTTTTTATACACACTGAGACCTAATTGATCCATTATTACACAGGTGAAGTCATATGACAAGGCGACAACACTTATGTCTTTGCCAAAAATGACTCAATGGGCTTTACCAAGCTGTGAATATTAGAATACTTTTTGACAGCTTCTTTTTGCACTGAAACATTATTACAAAAGCTGTTGGGATTAAAATGAGCCATTTCAATGCACTATATTTACTTGACATGTACATTTACTTTAAAACACAACAACAATTAGTAAAACACAATAACATTTAGAAAAAATCCTGCAAATAAAAAACACTTATTTTTTTATTAATTTGTTGTCAAAAGACTAAAAATGTTTAATTTATTTCAAAAGAGCAGTTCCCTCAAGTAGAAAAACCTTAAACACCTGTTTTTCTTCTATGGGTCTCTTTCTAGTCAGATAGTTTGGGTTATAGTTTGGAAATATCTGTCTCTGAGATGTCTACCTCCACTCCAATACTATGCAGGGAAACTGGAATTCAAATTGTGTTACTCACAGCCTCTGTAACATAGGGCATATTCTTTAAACTCCAAATCAGATTGGAAATAAACTCTAAAAAACAACCGGTTTTATTACAACATTTTATGATTGCTTTGACGTGGTTGTGCTTGTCGGAAGTCATTTCTGGGCCAAAAAAGTAAGAAGAAAAGAGAGAAAGGCCACTGATGATGATGATTATCAGAGCAGAACACTGCATTATTAATCAGGTTCTCTGGAGGGAGAGACAGGAGGAGTGATGGAGTGAGAGAAGATTAAAAAAAAAAATAGGTGATGAAGGAAAGGAGGAGAAATAAGCAGGAAGTTCTATCACGAAGAGGAGAGAGGGGAGGAGGAGGAAGAAGTGAAAAATGATAAGTGTGACAGGAGGGATAGGATATCCTATCGAAATATCCAGGTATACCAAATCAGGCCAGGGGCGTAAAGTTCCCTACTTCCTACCCCCACTTACCTTTAGTGGCCAGTGCCCTCGGGCAACACCCAGTTTTCAAACTTGCTTTTTTTCTTATCTCAGCTACGCCTGTGACATTTCCATGACTGTATTATTATTTTTTTTTTTACTATGATTTGTTGTTGCAAATACAATTAAATTACAATTTGCAAGAACAGTAGTTTTGTGTGTCTGTATCAGCCAGTTGTATTGGAAGTCCAGTTGTTTACTGAAATGTCCTCTTTTAAGTCTGTCCTCCATGTGTCAACTCTAACTATGGATGTTTCTTTAGAGCCAGATGCAAGCCTTCCTGACTGGATCTTGCATGGGTCCGTTCCCTATTTTCCACACGCCATGATGATGCGCACACACACACACACACAAACACACACACAAAGAGACTCACAAGGTTAGAACACTACCAGTGTTTCTATGGCAGCAGATAAAAAGAGAAGTTAAAATTCACGACAAAAAAAACAGCATAGCATGTTAGCTTAAAGGTCCCATGGCATGAAAATTTCCCTTTATGAGGTTTTTATACATTATTATGAGTTCCCCCAGCCTGCCTATGGTCCCTCAGTGGCTAGAAAAGGGGATAGGTGTAAACCGAGCCCTGGGTATCCTTCTCTACCTTTGAGAAAATGAAAGCTCAAAGGGCCGTTCTGGAATCTTTTTCTCAGAGCATCAACGTTGTCACAAAGGCTCTTTGGGAGTACTTAGGAAGAGTCTTTCTGTACTTTTGTACAAGTTAGTACAGGAGTAATAGGAGGTGTGACAGGTATGACAGTTGTCTTATGATAATGTGGTGTTTGAACGACACCAGTCTTTTCTGTACAGTTCAGGCATCACTTTCTGCCTTTTTTCCTGCATTCCTTTATTGTTACAAGCTTTTCATCGCACACAAAGATACTTGTAAACACCTTGAGACACCAACTGTAGCGGAAACTACCACAGAAGCTTGTTTGAGCATGAGGTGTCTGTGGAGAGATTTTGCCAGTGCGATATTGTATCAACTGTGCAAAATGCAGTCACCAGGTGTGTAGTTGAGATCAAAATGAAAGCCGAGTTTGGAGATGGGTGCGGTCCGAGCAAGGGTTACTGTAGTCTACATCCAAATCGATCCACTTCCGAGATTGCCCCTGTGCAGCCAGAATTTTCGCCGGATTTTCCAGAAGATTCCAGAGAGAAGCAACTGGCATCAGTGTGGGCTCCATCTGATCGGCCTGGTTTACATGCTGCCATAACTGAAAAATACAACAAAAGGACGACAAAGCTGTTGTGGTCTGTATTGAATTACACCAAGTATTATAGCTCGAGTAGGAACAGATCAGTTACATATAGAAATAAATCCTCTGAGACCCCATCAGCACACATAGTAAACCCTTGTTTACCATAGCAGAGACCTGGGTCACATCCCACTGGTTCAGTTTGAATTGACTGTATTTAACAAGTTATTGTTGGATTATAGTGGTAGCTTGATTTCTCGAAGGTCACCTAAATAAGAAACCTGGTTTCTGTAAGTGGGGTGAGGGGTAAGGTTTCTGCTGGGGAAACCTAAAGCCTCGGCAATGTGTACACCTAACCGGGTTTCTATTTTATTTATTTTTTATAACAACATGTATGAATCAGACTTCAAATAATAAAGTATCACCGTGACAGTATTCTATATCTACGATGTTCCACTTCCGGGATTGCGCCGGTGCCGCCAAAAGTTCTACCTGATTTGTGTTGGCATTTTAAACTGCATGGATTTCTGAGGACTATGGTTACCTGCTCCTCAGATCTCTTCAGGGTAAATCCAGACAGCTAGCTAGACTATCTGTTTAATCTGAGTTTTCTGTTGCACGACTAAAACTACTTTTGAACGTACATGTTCAACCAAAACAGGTTTCTTCCCGAGGCTGTTTTGCAGAGTCACCGTTGCTCCATCCAGCCTTAGTGCCGCCCAAGACGATTGTGATTGATTTAAAGAAATACAAATAAACTAGAGCATGCTTTTCTCCCATCCTAGAATGCTGTGTGAATTAGCAAAGCCATCCGCAGCGCAATGAGTACACACATAAACTCTCTGTCTCTCCTTCCTCTTTTAAGTTTCCATAGTTCTGGCTTTCAGGAAAAATTATACCAAATGATATGATTAATAATTAAATGAGTAATTATCACAGTACCGGACCTCAAAATGTACATTTTATGATGTCTTGAAAACACGTTTTTTTAACAACAATTTAGCAAATTCTGATGTAAAAACTGATAGTTACATCACTGTAAATTTAAATGAAATGCAACTGCTAAGCTTACAGGCAAAACTGTAATTAAATGCTACACACCTTAGCGTGTGTGCAGGAATGCACCAGTCTGTTAATGTTAGGGGCACAAATCGAGCAGAGTCTTCCCGCAGGCTTTCTATACCACGCTAGAATGGCTTGAAACGAGGTAACCAAGGCATTTTTTACACAATAAATGTCAATAGTAGAACTTCAGACATCACCACAAATTAATGAAATATGTGTGGCAGGGAACCTTTTAATAAAGTCTTGAATTTTTCAAGAGTCAAGTGCCTTCAATCCTTTGAAAACCACCCCTTTAACTTTAGGGGATGAATGAATGCTAAATAAAACAGTGAATGTACTAAAGTGCACTCAGATCAATGAGGACATACAGACGGAGACATGAGATCTCAATTTCTATTGCATGCCTGCTGAACTCCTCCTTTTCGTATTCATTCCCGAGTCGTCTGGGATTGCCAGACCTTCCTCCCCTGCATTGCAGAGGAGGGTCTAGCTAGTCCACACAGCAATCCAGGGTGGGAAAAAAGTGTGCTCTGGTTTATTGGCATTTTTTCAAACCAATCACAATTGTCTTGGGCGGTGGTAAGCGCCGGACGGAGCAATGGTGCAGCTGCAAAATAGAAAAGTCACTAAAACAAAACATGCAAACATGGTGCCACTGCGTGACATGCAGGAAATAATACAAGTAAAGGCCCTATGACATGCAAAAATGTGAGAAATCTGTCTTCATTTTACATGGACAAATGGTCAGTTTAAAAGATTTTTGTGAGTTTTCGAGAGGCGGCGATTAAGCCGGCTTGATGCTCCTGATTTGCATAAAAAAGCCTGGGCGCCCCAGGTTGGCGCTACTGTACCAGAAGGCATTGCCCGGCTGCTTATTTAGACAATGAATGGAAAGCATGGAAATTCCGCGTGCCAGTGGACCAGTATCGTACAGTAGTGTGAGGGACTTCTAATTGCCTGACACTGCCCAGGGTTGGTATTCAACTTCTTACTGCTTCAAGGAAGCAGCTCCAGTTGTGTCTGAGTGTAGGTGTACTGGGCTACAGCCTGTATGTGTGCATGGGAAATAGGGCGTTGCTAAAAGAGCTTTGGTGCTAAGCAAACCAAATAAAGCTTCATTTGATTAGACATGCAAACACACACACTGGAAACCAAGGGTGAACCAGATATCAAAAGACAGATGTTGCCTGTAAAAACATGACACTAACAAAACTAACACACTACTATGAAGGCCATTTATAAGTGTGTCCGATGTGTGCATTTTGTGTGTCATTTAATACATGGCCAAACTAAACATGTATTTGATATTAAAATATAAATTGCACTTGCAGTGTACTCTGTACTATACACTGGTGTCCACACGCCAAAAGTGTTTCCCCGCCTTTTACCCAGTTCCTACTGGGAGAGGCTTTGGCAGGAAGATGCAGGAATTGAATGAATGAGAATCGTCAGTTGAGTTCATGTTTAAGACATTCAATCTTCCAATGTCCAAAAATGTAACGTACAACAAATCACAACACATATATTATTAGAAACATCACAAGCAAATATCAGAATTTAATTTTTTCCAATTACAAAATACTTGTTTCTTAACAAAACTATGTTTACGAAAGCCAGAAAGGAAAGTGAGGAAAAAACATTTTTCTAAGTTTGATCTAAATTGTTCTCTTTTCTGTGTTCAACAAACCAGTACGGAAGAAAAATAGGTTTCTCTAATTTACTTTCAGTCCTATTTAGAATATATAAGGATGGTGCACTTCAGCCTCTGGTGGCTGGAATGAGTATTACCACAACTAAGACTATAGAAAAATTTCACCTGTCAAAATCTTTTTTCACCTGTTATTTTTGGCGTTGTTGGGCAAAGAGTCCATAATAATCTTTCAGCATGTTGTAATTCAGGTGGTCTGCGAGAAAATTTGACTTTGGCATCTCCTCTTTGGTTCTGTTTTCAGGCTTTAGAAAATCTAGCCTGTGACGGGAGACTTCGGCCAATCACAGATCATTTCAGAGAGAGAGAGCGTTTCTATTGGCTGTTCTACAAATACAAATGCACATGTCTCTTTGTTTAACCCTTGTGTTGTCCTTTGGGTCACCGGGACCGTTCAGTTTATTTGACTTTTTGTATCCGCCTGGCGTTGAGTTTCGGGTCCCCGGTGACCACTGCGTAGGCTGCTATGTGATGTCATTTCATGTGAACTAGAGGGGGCGTCACCCTTCGAAGTCCTAGAGACCCCTCCTGCAGTGGAACGCGTTTCCACTACCCCTCATCGCATCCTCCCTGGTCCTGAGACCCATACTGCACTCAAAGGCTTCTCCCACTACCATTATCTCGCCCTTCGGGTCCAAGAGACGTAGCCTGTATTCAGTCGTATTTTGACCATCCTGGTCTTCCGGGGTCCCGAGACCCATCCTGCCCTCAAACGTGTTAAGTAAACTAAACAAGTCCCCGTGACACAAAGGACAACACAAGGGTTAAGGTTTTGCTTACCATAGCCAAAGGCTCCGGGCTTCAAGGCTAACCTATCAGAAATAAACTTCCAAAATCCATTTACATACTGTACATTGCATACATATAATTGTCCAGGGAGCGGACGTACTGCTTCAAATTCTGGTGAATTTTTTGCATTCTACCTCCCACAGCTTTAATGTACAACGTTAAATGTTTTTTTTATTCAAATATATACTCATCCATACTGAAAACGTTAACACTTAAATATATAATTTCTTACTAAGAAAACTCCCAGTTTAAGTCCTTGAATTCCACCAACCAAAACCTTGAAAGTAGATGTAATGTTTGAAGTAACTGTGATAAAATGTGCTTTACTTTAAAAAGGAGCTTAGATGCATTTTACAAAGGAAACAAAACTTGCCGATAATAGGGTGACGCAGAGAAAGATAGTTATTGGATGAGCAATTTGGGCTTTGCTTTTATGTAGTAGGTTAGCTAACTTTCTTCTTCTATTAGCCAATTCATGATAAGTAGTTACAGTCCAACGTAGTCTTTTGCTGACTTTGTGCAGCTCTACTGTTGGTGTTATTGATCGTGGTTGTAAAGAGGTGCACTGAAAACAGAAACAGCCTCTAGACCACCAGTCAGGGCTTTCATGTATTCCATTAGGACGCGACAAACATCTGTAGCTCTGCATGTCAGAGGAAACAAAAGATGAGCAGAAAGTGAAAAAGGCTTTCCTCCTGCTCCACCTCCTTTATTTGTACAGCCAGACAAGTTGGTTTAATGCAACAAGCTGCTGCCTGAGGAAGAAAAAAACACACTTTCTTTAGAGATTACACAGCTTTGTGGTGTGTCAAAATCGTTTACTGACTTTACAAATGGATGTGTAAAAAGCTAAAGGTGTGTGTGTTTGTGGTTGTGGTGTGTGTGGTGTGTGTGTGTGTGTGTGTGTGTGTGTGTGTGTGTGTGTGTGTGTGTGTGTGTGTGTGTGTGTGTGTGTCCAACCCGTCAAACATTCACATATAGTGTGTTTTCTTTTTTTTTTTTTTTAACGATATTTTTATTCAAGAAAGGTAACACGGATGCATATAATAGAATATCTTGAATTGGTTTAATTACTTTGTCATCAAATCCCATCACCCACCCACAACACCACTTACTGCCATTAAAATAATTAGGATAATAATAATAACGATAATGAAATAGTCATAATAATGAGAAAAAAAAAAAAAAGGGGGGGGGCACTCAACACTCTTACATTATACTGCTGTAGCTACACGTGGTTGAAAAAAGAAAAAACAAACAAACAAACACATCAGGGCCCTGTTGTCTTACGGGAGAGTATTGAGCTTATCAAAATACAAAATACCCTTTAGGTGTATCAGGAGATTTCCACTGTAAAGCTATTCTTCTACGGGCTAACAAAGAGGCAAAAGCAAAAGCATTCTTCTTATCAGTGGGCAACAAGATCTCATTAATCAAGACTCCAAAGATGGCCATGTCTGCAGAGGGTTTCACTTTGGTATCAAAAGCATCATTCAAAATGTTGCAGACATATGACCAAAAATCTCTTAGTTTAGAACAGGTCCAAAACATATGCGACATATCTGCTGGTGTAGAATTGCAGCGCTCACACCTATCTTGAATGTCAGAATAAATTCTTGATAGTTTGGATTTTGTGTAGTAAATTCTGTGAAAAACCTTGAACTGTATCAAGCTAAGACGGGCACAGGATGAAGTGCCATTTACTCAGTGAGCGCAGTCCAGGCTGCATCAGAGATGTCCCTCCCTAGTTTTTCAGCCCATTCGGTTTTAAGCGCTCAGTGACGTTTCCTGGAGAGAATTATTGTATTTGAAATGTTTGAGATCATCTTTTGTGCTGAACTGGAGTCCGCAGAATTTTCTCAAGTCCTGAGTTGTTTGTAAAACAGGAAGATGAACTCTGGCTTTGAATAATGACGGACCTGAAGTATCTAAATAAGTCTGACCGCTGCAAATGAAATCTCAGTAAGATCAGTAAAAGTGGCAAAGACACCGTCTATATAAAAGTTGTAGCATATAGTTAGACCCTTCCTACGCCACAGTGTGAAGGTATGGTCCATTCTGGATGCAGGAAATAGATGGTTGTCACAAATTGGGCTATACACAGAGAATTCTTTCAGCTCAAATCTTTTCCTGAATTGTGCCAGTATTTTAAGAGTGGAGATTACCACAGGGCTAGATGAGAATTTGGATGGTGAGAATGGTAATTTTGCCGTAATTAAAACAGGGAGTGAAGTAGAAAAGCAAGAGTTTGCCTCAATTTTGCACCAATCCAGGTCTGGGGCCTGATACCAGTATGATACTTTTTGTATATTGGATGCCCAGTAATATTTTTCCATATTGGGAAGTGCAAGGCCACCCTGGTCTTTGGGTCTTTCCAAAAGTTCTCTACGGATTCTAGGATTTTTGCCAGCCCACAAAAATGGGGAGATTAATTTATTCAGAGACTGGAAGAAAGATTTAGACAAAAAGACTGGGAGACATTGAAATAGGTATATAACCTAGGTAAGACGTTCAACTTTATGCAATTAACTCTACCTACAAGAGATAAATAAAGGACAGACCATCGTTTTAGATCTGATTCCAATTTGAGTAAGAGAGGTTTAAAATTCTTTTCATAGCACACGAGTGATCTTACCCTAAGTATTTAAAGCCAGTCTTTGACATACGGAAAGGGAGTGTATTGTCTGAAATATGAAGGGCTAGATTATTGACGGGAAAGCATTCACTTTTGGAGAGGTTTAATTTGTAACCTGAGAACAGCCCAAAGTCATTTAAGATATTAATAATATTAGGAACGCATGAAACTGGGTCTGAAATATAAAGAAGCGGGTCATCTGCATATAAAGAAACTCTGTGCTCAGTTTCCAACCTATGAATTCCAAGGATGTCAGGGGCCGTTCTGAACTTAATTGATAGCGGCTCAATAGCTAGTGCAAATAATAAAGGGCTGAGGGGACAACCCTGACGTGTACCCCTTGACAGAGAAAACAGATGGGAGGATAGTTGTTTGTAGTACTGATGCTTTGGGAGCAGTAATAATAAGCGGATCCAAGAAATGAAATTTGAGCCAAAACCAAATTTCCCCAGGACAGCAAATAAATAACACCAATCAACTCTGTCAAATGCTTTTTCAGCATCCAGGGAGACAACAACCTCTGGCGTCTCCTGGACGCCGGTGAGGTGTATTACATTTAGGAGTTTGCGTATATTTTTGAAGGAGTGACGGCCTCTATGAATCCAGTTGCTCCCTTGAGATGATTTGGGATACTCACACATCCAATCTTGAGGAGAGAAGTTTAGCTAGAACCTGACATCTGAATTAGCAAGGATATAGGTCGGTAGGACCCACAATCAAGTGGGTCCTTACCTGGCTTTAAAAGAAGTGAGATGGATGCCTCAGTCAGAGGCTGTGGTAAATGATTCTGATTAAAAGAGTGATTGAACATTTCAAGTAGGTGGGGGCAAGTTGAGAAGAAAACTTTTGTAAAATTCACAGGATAGCCGTCAAGTCGGTGATTTGCCATTTGCATTTTTTGAATGGCATCAACAATCTCCTGCAGTGTATGGGCTTATCAAGATTGTCTTAGCAGCTGCATCTATGTTTGGTATGTCTATACTATCCAGGAAATGTCATGTTTGAGTTATCTTGTGGGGATGTAGACGTATAAAGTTCTGGTAGAATTCTTTAAAGATATTATTAATTTCTACTGGATCATTGGTCAATGATTGTGAAATATTGCGAATCTGTGGGATTAAACGAGAAGCAGATCTACATTTCAGTTGATAGGCCAGAGACGCTGCTTTCTCCATGATTAGTAATAAGACCTTTTGACCACAGATGATGCCTCTCAGTCCTTTCTGTGATAATAAATCAATATTCGGTTTTCAGTGAATCCTCTCTATATAACTCTGGAGTAGGGGTGATGGAATATTGCCGGTCTATGCTTCTAATTGACGAAATTAGTTCTTGTTCCTTCTGCTTTCTCTCCTTATTGCGTGAAATAGTGTACGATATAATCTCTCCTCTTACAACTACTTTAAGTGTCTCCCATAAAGTGGATGGAGATATAGAGTCTGACTTGTTAAATAGTATAAAGTCATCTATTGCCTTTGATATGAGATTGCAAAAGTGACTATCTGTTAGTAGGGCTGTGTTCAATCTCCATGTGCTACGCTGGTCAGGTTTTGAGCAAAAAGATCAGAGGACACTGGAGCATGATCTGACTCAACAATAGCACTGTATTCCGCCTTCTTTACAGCAGGAAGAAGTGTTTTGTCAATCAGGAAAAAGTCTATCTCTCTATATGTATGGTGAACGTTTGAAAAAAAGGAGAATTCCTTTTTATGTGGATAGAGGAACCTCCACGGTCAACACTACAGTCTGCTCTGCAAATTCACTAAGAGATTAGATCTTAGAGGTACTAAAGTCTTGGGTTGGACGATCTATGGCTGGGTCCATGACGGTGTTAAAATCACTGCAAGAATTAGTTTGTTGTGAATTAAAATTCGGGATAAGAGATAAAGTTTATTTATGAAGCTGACATCATCCCAATTGGGGCGTATATACTTGCTAGTACGACGGAGTGTTAAGAGTGACCCTGATACTATTATAAATTGTCCTTGGGGGTCTGAGATCGTTGAGATGGAGTAAATACTATTTTTTATGAATTAAGATCGCCGCCCCCCGTGCTCTAGTGTTGAAGTTAGAATGAAAACTCTGCCCAACCCAGTTTTTCTTAAGCCTGACTTGGTCTACTATTTTCAAATGTGTTTCCTGTAAAAATATTATTTCTGCATTTAATTTCTTTAAGTGGGAAAATATTTTTGATCTCTTATTCGGCCCATTCATTTCTTACATTCCAAGTAATAAAATGAGTTGATGCCGCACCTACTTCAGCCCTGACATTAGTTATATCATATGACATGATCTGTTAAAAAGAAAAAGAAAACAAGAGAGTGCGCCCCATAATATTTGCAAAAAACCTCCAAAAACATAAGCATCACATAAAACAAAATGAGATACCATTGGGCAGTATACATTCCCCATCCAGTACTAAATATGCCATCAATTGCTTTGATGGGCCCCCTCCTAACCCTCAACACTCCTATGTCTGCCGCTAGAACATGAGCAGACTGCAGGCTCCCTCCTAACTCTTGAACCTTCCGGTACGTCCTATCCTACCGTGAACAGTGAAGAGCCTTGACCGATTAGCAATAACATTATGAAACAGAATAGCATAATACAAAGCTCTCAGAGTATAACCTTAACCACAGAGTACAAATAATCGAATAACCAAAATCCTTCACCAATCACGTACCCCACCATACACACACATGTATAGAGCTACACATATTTAGCCCATTTATAAAAGAAATGAATTGGCTAGGTTAGCACTATAGCGGTACAAAGTATATCGTTAGTTAACGCAACCAAATCCAACAAGTGGCAGCCGGTGAACATTATCAGTTGAAGAAAAAAAAAAATAATAAAGTGGGTGAAAAGAGTGATACTTTTTTTACGATTCAATAATCATCCTAAGAGTTCCCGTAACCCGGTATGATAAGCAAAATAACAGTTTACCTCAAAAAGGGACAAGTTCACATTCTCAGTCTGTGCTCGGAAGTACTTCAGACGTGTTAGCCACAAGCTAACTGCAGCCAAAGTGGCGGAATCCACAAGGCTATCAGTCCAAGTCCAGTTGGTCCAATGTCTTCACCCATCCCTTCTGGTCTTAGAAAGCCTTTGCTTCCTCTGGTGTGTGAATTTGAAAGTATTTCCGTTAAACGCGACTCGCAAGATGGCAGGGTAGAGTAGCTGGAATTTTATCCCCTTCACATATAAGGCTTGTTTGACGTCATTGAATTCAGCCCGTCTCCTCGATAAACTGACGCTGTAATCTGGGTATATCCTCAGGGTGGCGTTTCGGTACGTAACTGTGTGCTGTCTAGCCCATTGCAGCATTCGTTCTTTTTCTTGAAATCGGTGAAAACATACCACAAACGGACGTGGGGGTAGACCGGATTTCCCAGGCTTTTTGCCGACTCTGTGAGCTCTCTCCAGAGCTGGGGCAGATTCAAACAACGCATTGCCCGTAAGCTCCATCAACATGCTCGATACAAATTTGACAGTGTCCTCAACCCCTCACTATCTTCCGGACACCCACAATCCTCAGATTGGCTCTGCATCCGATTTTCTAAGTCTTCAACACGATCCGCAGTGTAGCATTCTGGGTTCGTAGAGACTTGATAACTGCTTCGGTTTCAAAAATCTTGCCAAAGTTCTCCCCAGCCAAGATCCGTTGCAGTCAACGTTGTGAAAGCTTCCACTGTCTCTTTCAGTGCTATCACTGAATTGTATAACGGCCCAAGAATTCCTGAATGAGTGTTGAAATATCTTCTTCAAACTAGCGCGTTGTTTGACAGTTCTTCCACAGTTGTGTCATGTTATTCCATCGTCGTTGGAAGAGCAGTCACTAGCCGGAGAAGCCATTGCTGTTAGCTTGTTAGCAATTGTTTTTCGTGTAGTCGCCAAAGCTGTCTGTTTTTGCCTGGTAGAGGCCATTAGTTCGTGTGGCCCTATACCGCAATATAATTCTTATACAACTTCAGTCCTGAGATCCTAAAATTAAATTCGATAAAGTAACATGCAAGTTAGGTCGGAGCTCCTCACATGTGCTGCCTACTCCGACATGACCGAAACCGGAAGTCGTGTGTTTTCTTTTTGCTGAATGACAGAGTGGGATAATGTTGTCAACCAAAAGCTGGCCTGGATTCTGTCTATCAGACGCTGAGGCTACATTCACACTGCTACGTTTTGGTTTTTAAGCGGAGTTTAGAGCCAAACGCAGTCAATGTGCACAAAACTGTTTTAGCTCCAGTTAAAAACTAATCTGCATTTAAACTAACATGCCAAAATCGCATATCTCATGAAGGTCCGTATACTGCAGGTATACTGGTAGTGTCAGTTTCAGTCAGAAAACGAGACGTCATGATCCAATCAGTTGGCGAAACATTGGCATCAGTGTCGGTGTTCCCAAAGGTCTATGCCGTTGAGACTGCAACACAACCCTGCAGATTCCAAACCAAAACAGGGTCAGAAGTGTTTTTAAATTTCTCCGGTTTAGAGGCTCTGAAACACCAGAGCAGTGGGAATGCGAGGTGTAAATGTAGCAAAAGACATTCGTTAAGCGCCCTATGGAGCAAATGGTGCTTCTGCAAAATAACCTCGAGAGGGAACTTGTTTTGGTTGAACATGTGTACGTTCAAAAGTTGTTTTAGTCGTGCAACAGAAAACCCAGATTGGA
>NC_045755.1:3391581-3391797 GCF_008692095.1 Etheostoma spectabile
AGCTAGCTGTCTGGATTTACCCTGCATAGATCTGAGGGGCAGTTAACCATAGTCCTCTGAAGTCCACCGAAGTTTAGAATTCCAACTGAAAGGATGCTCAAGGCAACGGACATCTGGCCTAAATGAGGTACATCAGGTCGAATTTTTGTATATAGACTACTGTCACGGTGATATTATTTGAAGTCTGGTTCATACACATCCATCCATCCATCCATC
>NC_045755.1:3391807-3391899 GCF_008692095.1 Etheostoma spectabile
TCTATCCATCTATCCATCTATCCATCTATCTATCTTTCTTCATCCGCTTATCCGATTTGGGTCGCGGGGGGAGCAGCTCCAGCAGGGGACCC
>NC_045755.1:3391909-3407101 GCF_008692095.1 Etheostoma spectabile
TTTCCTGAGCCACATTAACCAGCTCTGACTGGGGATCCCGAGGCATTCCCAGGCCAGGTTGGAGATATAATCCCTCCAACTAGTCCTGGGTCTTCCCCGAGGCCTCCTCCCAGCTGGACGTACCTGGAACACCTCCCTAAGGAGGTGCCCAGGAAGCATCCTCACCAGATGCCCAAACCACCTCATCTGGCTCCTTTCAACGCAAAGGTGCTGCTGCTCTACTCCGAGCTCCTCATGGATGACTGTGCTTCTCACCCTATCTCTAAGGGAGACGCCAGCCACCCTCCTGAGGAAACCCATTTTGGCCACTTGTACCCATGATCTTGTTCTTTCGGTTGTGACTCAGCCTCCATGACCATAGGTGAGGGTAGGAACAAAAACTGACCAGTAGATCGAGAGCTTTGCCTTCTGGCTCAGCTCACTTTTCGTCACAATGGTGCAATAAATTGAATGTAATACCGCACCCGCTGCTCTGATTCTCTGACCAATCTCCTGTTCCATTGTCCCAAGGTATTTAAACTTTTCACTTGGGGAAAGAACTCATTCCCTACCTGAAGAAGTCACTCCATTGGTTTTCTGCTGAGAACCATTGCCTCAGATGTAAAGGTGCTGATCCTCATCCCAGCCGCTTCACACTCGGCTGCAAACCGATCCAGTGAGTGCTGAAGGTCACAGGCCGATGAAGCCATTAGGACCACATCATCTACAAAAAAGCAGCTCACCAAACTGCAACCCTCGACTACGCCTTGATATCCTGTTCCTAAATACTACAAACAGGATTGGTGACAAAATGCAGCCCTGGCAGAGGCCAACCCTCACCTGAAACAAGTCTGACTTACTGCAAAGAACCCAGACACAGCTCTTGCTTTAATCGTTCAAAGATTGGATGGCCCTGAGAAGGGACTCCCTCACCCCATACTCCTGCAGCGCCTCCCACAGTATCTCCCGGAGGACCCGGTAATAATGGGAAAGATGGGCATACTTCCAGGCTCCCTCAAGGATCCTTGCGAGAGTGAAGATCTGATACGTTGTTCCACGACCAGGACAGAATCCGCATTGTTCCTCTTCAACCCAAGGTTCAACTATCGGCCAAACCCTCCTTTCCAGCAGCTTTGTAGTAGACTTTACCAGGGAGGCTGAGAATTGTGATACCCCTGTAATTGGCACACACCCTCTGGTCCCCCAGGGGAACCACCACAGTCTGCCACTTTTTAGGCACTGTCCCAGACTTCCACGCAGTGTTGAAGAGGCGTGTCAACCAAGACAGCCCCTCCACACCCAGAGCTTTCAGCATTTCTGGACGGATTTCATCAATCCCTGGGGCTTTGCAACTGTGGAGTTGTGGAGTTGCTACCTGTTTGGGCTTACCAGGCCAGTCCAGAGTCTTCGCCCACCCCCTGACCCAACTCACCACCAGATGGTGATCCGTTGACAGCTCTGCTCCTCTCTTCATTCGATTGACCAAAAACATACGGCCTCAGATAAGATTATAAAATCAATCATTGAATTTCAGCCTAGGGTGCTCTGGTACCAAGTACACTTATGAGCATCCCTATGTTCAAACATGGTGTTTGTTATGGACAATCCATGACTAGCACAGAAGTCCAACAAAAGACAGCCACTCTGGTTTAGATCAGGGAGGCCATTCCTCCCAATCACGCCTCTCCATGTGTCTCCATCATCGCCCACGTGTGTCCCCCAGTAGAACTATGGAGTCCCCCCCCCTGGAGCTTCACATAGGACTCCATTTAAAGTCTCCAAGAAGGTCCAATACTCTGAACTCTTATTTGGTGCATATGCACAAACAGTCAGTTCCCCCCCCCCCCCCCCCCCCCCACACCCCCCCCCCCGCACGCGTAGGGAGGTGAACCTCTCATCCTTCGGGTAAAGTCCAATGTAGCGGCGCTCAGCCGGGGGCTTGTGAGTATCCCCACACCCGCCCGGCGCCTCACACCCTGGGCAATTCTGGAGTAGTAAAGAGTCCAACCCTTATCCAGGACTATGGTTCCAGAACCGAGACTATTCGTAGAGGTAAGCCCCACCAGATCAAACTGGTAGCGCTCCTCCTACCGGACAAGTTCCGGCTCCTTCCTCCACAGAGAGGTGACATTCCATATCCCCAGAGCCAGTCTCTGCCACCTGGGTCTGGTCCTTCGAGGCCCCTGACCTTCACTGCCATCCATGTGGCAGATCACCCTACCCCAGCGATTCCTCCCACAAGTGGTGGGCCCATGGGATGGAGCATACACATGTTCTTGTAAAAAAAAAAAAATAGAAACCCGGTTAGGTGTACACATTGCCGAGGCTTTAGGTTTCCCCAGCAGAAACCTTACCCCTCACCCCACTTACAGAAACTAGGTTTCTTATTTAGGTGACCTTCAAGAAATCAAGCTACCACTATAATCCGACAATAACTTGTTTACGTACAGTTAATTCAAACTGAACGAGTGGGATGTGACCCAGGTCTCTGCTATGGTAAACAAGGGTTTACTATGTGTGCTGATGGGGTCTCAGAGGATTTATTTCTATATGTAACTGATCTGTTCCTCCTCAAGCTATAATTCTTGGTGTAATTCAATACAGACCACAACAGCTTTGTTGTCCTTTTGTTGTTTTTTTCAGTTATGGCAGCATGTAAACCAGGCCGATCAGATAGAGCATGTTCGCAGGTTACAAAACGCTAGGCGCACACACTGCTTTTTTTGTTGAAGACGCCACGATCAGACAGAGTGATGCCAGTCGCTTCTCTCTGGAATCCTTGTTAGGAAACAACTGCATCACCCATCGTCAGCCAACCGTTATTTTGCTGTGAAGTTAAATGACAATGTGCGATTTTTCCACTCCTGACTTCTATTGCTAGTTTTTTCAACTTGAGATAGACATAACATAGACAGAATCAGTTGTTGTTACCGCCAATGCGGCTGGCTTACAGCTATGCTTGAACAAGCGTAAAGACATGGCCATAAAAATGGCAGCAAATATTATTACCATTATTATTATTATCATTATATTAAAGCATGCTCATTTAGACCTATAAGTAATGTTGATAGGCTAATGAACACTTAGACTGCGTAGACTATGTTTTGCGGGCCTCGGGGAAGACCCAGGACTAGGTGGAGAGAATATATCTCCAGCCTGGCCAGGGAACGCCCGGGATCCCCCAGTCGGAGCTGGTTGATGTGGCTCGGGAAAGGGAAGTTTGGGGTTCCCTGCTGGAGCTGCTGCCCCCGCGACCTGTTACCAGATAAGCTGATGAAGATGGATGGATGGAACTATGTTTTGGGGATCAATTCAGATTTCTTAAAATTTTGAAGATTTCCTACCAAAAATGGCTCTTTTGGTAGGAAAGGTTGCTGAACCATGCGGTAGTGTATTCCTGGCTGGCTAACTAGTTTGCAGCTACAGTAGCTAGCTAACTAATGTACAGCAGTTTACCAACTATCCTCAAGCTGCTCAATTAACTCTGCCAGTGGATATCATGGCCCTCTCACAGACCCTGAGGCGCACAATGTCTATTGAGGTCTTGAAATGTTTGTGTGAACGTAAAATAGTAAAAAAACAAGAGTGTCGTCCAAGAAGCTTTATTTTTTCAATAAATATTCAGTGAGCTCCGAAATCACAAGGATGCTGTGGGAGTAAAAGACAAGTTAATAAACTCGAACTCTTATCAAAGCACCTCTTCAGATTGTATTAATGGCTTGGATGTTTGGGTTAGATGTACTCAGCTGGGTATTACTGTGTGTGCTTAACATATTGTGTTATGAACAGCCAAGAGGAAAGTCTTTCTGCTCTGCCCAACCTGCTTTGAGTATTTGTGTAGGTGTTTTCCTTATTGTGCTTTGGAGAAATGGTTGATGGTCCATGTCAGTCAGCATCTGCAGCCAATTAAAGCACGTACAACAGTCCATTTCTGTTGGATAGATATCCGTCTGTTAGGGCACTGAAAAACCAGACCAACCAACCAACCAACCAAACCAGAACTATAGGAAGAAGAAGACATGAAAGGTGTTTTTGCTCAGAGTAAAAGCAAAGCTTGCCGCACAGAAGAAAGTAGCAGTTTAAAGTATTTAACTGTTTTGTAATTACAAACCAACGTGTCCTCCATACTAAACAACAAAATATACAGTCTATTATTCTCCTTTAATGGTCCATGACAGCGTTTTCACATCTGATATTGCTCAAGGATAGGGCGCCATGGGTAAGCTTTGTGACTCGCAAGACCTTTTACTGGCGTTCACTAACGTGTTGAGGGAAATATTGGAGTTGAATTGTGGAAAAGAACTTGAACGGTAGAGTTTCCCCAAGTGTGATAGTGCCAGAGTTTGGAAATGTACTTTTTACATCCTGCTGTACATATGCATCTTGTTCCATTTGAAACCAATGATGAAATGTCATACTCACCACTGGATTTGTCAGTTACTGCTGAACAAAGGTAGAAAAACAGATACTTAATTTGATTTTTTAAGCAATTTTTTTGGCCTTTAATTGGTGTTCATTCCATTAAGCAGACCAAAAAGGGGCTAGAGAGAGAGAGAGAGCTAAACAACATGCATCAAAGGTCACTAACCAGAACTGAAGTTGGAAAGTTGTGACTTACTTGGTCTGCACTTTAGCCCATAGTCCCCCAGAAGGCAACCTTTCATTTTCTATTAAAACGCAGATGATATAAGACAGCCAATTCAATGACTGACCAGTGCATATACTGTGTTAAGACAAAGACCTTAAGTTACACATCTCTACTTTTTTGTTATTATTATTATTTTTTTTACTTAACCCCAACCTTCTTCTCCCCTTACTGCATTCTTGTGTGTGTGACAGTAATCCGTGGCCTGGAGCTGAAAAGGAAGGAAGGGGGAGATGTGCAAAGGAGAAACAAAGGAAGGGAGGAAGAAGCATCAAGATGGAGGTGGAAAAGGGAATGATACATGCAAAGAAGGGAGATGGGGCACAAGGTAAGTGATGAGAGGAGAAAAAGAGAGGTAGGGAAAAAGAAAAGGGAAACATAAAAAACAAGGAAAACATGAGAAAAGGAGAGAGAGAGAGAGAGAGAGAGAGAGAGAGAGAGAGAAGTGAGAGATAAAGGAGCTTTTACTCCTGTCTGGATCAAATTTCTACCCAGTTTGATGGGTCATCGCTCACCTTTTTAGCCCCACGTTGTCTCACACACACACACACACACACACAAGAAACACAAGAAACATGCACACTGACAGTCCATTGTTAAATAAGAAACTTAGGTGACCCATACAAACACACAAAAAAGGAAGAAGAAATTATGAAGATTTTAAAACAAGCTCCAGGAATATTTTTTTAAATTTCAGAAGTGGAAAAAAGCCCTCAATGGACTAATTAAAGGAAAACTGGAAGGATTAAAACCCATGTATACAATATGAAAGGGCTGCTCAGTAGAAGTTTTCCCAGCGTAACGTTTGTGACTTTTCCCTCGGGGCCTCTCCATTCCTTGGCTCAGTTGTTGGCTCAGTCTCATATTTACACTCTTCCAACACACACACTTTCACTCAAACAACGCCTTTATGTACCTATCTTGATATTTTCTTTTGCTAACACACACATGCTCTCTCTAATACATTTAATCTGTGAGCAAAAAACGCACTCTTGCTTCACATTGATCTCATGAAATGGTGTATGTATGACATGCCAATTCATATGCCAGTATTGGCGTGTTATTAAGAAGCATACTCGCTTTTTAGCTTGTTTATCAACGCCGTTTGGGCTCCATTGATCTACATTACCTTGCAATAGAATGTGAATTTACTCTGTAACAAGAAGTATAAAAGGGCGGAAATCCGCATAGGGAAGTTAGTCAGGTTGGTGGATGGGTTAAACACAGGACTTTCTCATAGGAGGCCGGGGATTGTGTCCCGCGTGTCACGTTTCCTAACCTCAACTGTCGCTTTCTTCTCGCAATAACACGCCAAGTGCCATGTATGTTTACGCCCACTGACATACGCTCACACATCTCAAAATGTGTACAGATAACATGCCATTTGGCTTAAGAAAGTGGGCGTGTATGTTTCCGCAAAGTCATGATGTCATGTTGGTTGCGCACACACAGCATCTCATCAAAGGCTGACAATCTGCTGTTGTTCACCGTGTAGTGACCACAAACAAAAACCCACACATACACACACGCAAGTACTCAAAAACAAAGCTTTTAGCACACAGTGACATTCACACATGAATATATCCAAACACATCCATGGGCACCCACTCATATGATTGTCTCAGAGGGATTTTCCACCGCTGTAGGGCTTGTCTGTTTGTACACAGTGTCTCTGCTCTCTCTTCCTGGAACATACTACGCTCACATTGTGTTTGCATTCAGTCTGTTTTGGGCAATTTTTTTTTTAGCACACAATTAAATATAACATAATTTCAGTCTGTTATTGAGACCTCTAGCCTTCACTATAAAACGTTCCCTTCAGGAAAAATTCATTTCTGAAAGTGCCTTATTTATCAAATTCCTCGTCCTCAAACCCCCGACCAACGGGGTGGTAAAGCGCAGCGAGGCACATTTCTGAGAACCAAAACAATGCAGCAATTAATGGCTACTGAACACAGCGTCAGATGGTTTTAATAAACGTGTATAAATTGCTTTCAACACAGAACAAACAAAAGACAGAAATACTCTTGCAACATAAAGTATTTCACTCTGTATCTGCTGCAGATGTTTGTCAACTCATTGAGTGATTTTGTCAGTACAGTATGAGATTAAGAATATCACCAGGAGCGCCTCGTCTACAAGTTCTCTAGAAAAAATATCCTCCTTTGCAATGACCGTTGAATGCAACATCAGGCTGTTCTTTTCATATTTAACTGCCATATGTAACTGAATGCGTAGGAATAAAGTTTATTCAGAGTAGCCACCAAAGATTGTTAAAAAACATTGAATATAGCATTAAGCGAGGCATAGTCTGGATCAATGGAAGTACATTTCCATGTCCGCTTTTTGTGTGTGTTGCCACACGCTGTAAAGGGCAAGATTTTCAAAGAATACTGTAGGTTTACAGCAAATGACGTGTAACCATGTATCCAGCTAATTTAAATAGCTTATACTGAATTGTGTGAACAGTTAACTTCGTTTAATATTGTTTTTGGCATTTTTCTTATGCAGGGTGCAAATGTTCCACCCAATACCATTTTGCAGAGCCACCGTCTCTGCGTCCGGAGCTTAGCACCGCCCAAGACAATTGTGATTGGTTGAAAGAAATGCAAACAACCCAGAGCATTTTTTCCTGCTATCCTACAATGTATAAGTTCAGAGGAAATGTTGAAAAGATTTAAAAGATACATAGATTTGGAGACTTCAGAGACGTTTTTCCTAAGACTCAGTTCAAATGACAGCTCATCTAGATAAGTGACAGCTGCTGCCGGAGGCACAAACTTGTCCAGTTGAGTCAAGTTGAGTATCACAGCTCAAGAAAAGTGAGGATTGGCTTTGTCTCAATTACCATCATCCCTCCCTCTTTCTTTCTCTCATTTACATACAGACATACACACAGACCATCTGTTGTCAGGGCAAGTCCAATGCCACGCATCGCTAACCTAAAGCGTGGGACCATGTAGCGGGACTTGGAAACGAGAGAGGACAGAAAAAGGAAAAGGTGGAAAGAGAGGAGGCGAGGAGGAGAGAGAAAATAGAGGAGAAGGCAGGTGGAGAAATGAGGTGGAGGGAATGAGGAGGGTAATTTAAGGCCACAGGTTTAGTTTACCTGCCCTGGCAGCCAGACGGCAGGAGAACTGCTGCCTTAGATCACTCTGTCAGATAGGAGAGAGGGAAGCGAAAAAAGAGTGCGCATGCGCTTGTGCGCGTGCGTGTGTGTACAAGAGCACCAGAGAGTTGTCGGGTTAGATTGCCCAGTCCGATAAGTCAGCAGTTCCCATATGGGAGTAGGAAGGTAACTGGTAACACTAGAATAAGTGGTCCTCCTGGAATAAATAAAGGCTTCTCTTCAATGAAAGGGGAAGGGGAATTTGGAAGGCAAGTGAAACGTTTATAGAACTTTGGTGGAAGCTGAGTGAGCCTCTAGTTTTAATGGTTTGGAGTAACAAGCATTAATATATTTAAACAAAATCAGATCAACTTGAAAAGATTAATACTGTTACAGAGGAAGGTTAGTTTCATACAGACAACAAGGACGATATCGGCAGCACGTGTGAACATATGAATGGGATTAAATAAAGAAGGCTCTGCCAGACTTTCCAAATTTTATCTGGCTGATTGGATCAATAGAAAGAGGCATTACTGGGATTTGTGACACTTAGGAAAATGTATCCCTCCACCCAATTCTCCAAATGCCTTTTTTCTTACAAAATGATGTCCCATCTGGAGCTGTCCCACCCAACATCCTGCTTTAATAAACACACGCTTTGGTCCATATGGGAGCTTCTTCTTAACAGCAGCCAGTTCCTGTCATTTTTTGGAAATTATGCTGCCATATATTATGGATAACGAGAACAGAAAAGGTACTTTGCATGTCTATAACGTGGGACAGGTGCGTTGTAGGATGACAAATAGTACAATGCAGATGTGAAATAATGCTCTTCCCAAACACTTTTCTATAATTATCCATAATATATGCTGCTAAGAAACTCCCACACGCTGTCTAACTTGCAAAGATAAATGTTATAGTTAGCAATGTATAGGTGCTAGACCCTCCACAGGCAAAATAATTGAAAAAAAATACTTTTCATATTTTTTATTTGCATTTGTTATACAAAGAGCTTCATCCCTCTGTTATAGATTTCAAATATTAAGTTTGTGTTGACTTTGGACAAAAGAGGTAGTGTTTTTACTACAGCTGCTGTCGTAAAGGTTTTTTTTCTTGTTTTCTTTACGTTGCTGTATTGCCCACTGAATATAACTTATGCTCGGACAGAAAATCATTTACAATTTACATTAAGAGAATAAGTTAGAGATGCATCGTTGCATGTGGTAACTTGTATTGCCTGAATGTATTGTGAGCTAAACCAGGTATCACTGTTACTGTGCCACGAGCCAAAGCATTAAGAGTAGTTTTTAGCAACTAACGTAATAATAACATTTCATGAAACTCGCTTTAGGACGCCTTACACAGGTACAAGGGGACAAAGGACAAGAAAACAGTACGCCAACACAAACACGGAATAAAAGGAATTAAACGGCTGCGCTAAATGGAATCGGGATGTCATTTAATGTAGGTTACTGACGTACAAACTCATTGCGCATTAAGTTATTTCATGAATAAAATAGACATATTACATACCTGAGGGCCAATTCAGGATGGGTTATGAATCATTTATAATCCCGTAATTGTCTCCATCTGTTGAAAGCCTGACCGAGTGTGACCAGGATCAGCCATAGCTAAAGCAGATAAGTTCTAAAATAACATTAGAATACTATTAGGCCTATATACGAAATCTCCTGCTACCTTTTAACTGGCTGGATACTTACTAACACGCGCTTCTCCGGTGTTACAAAGAAATTTGTGAACCATTAGAATGTGTGCTTCAATGATTTGCGCCATACCTACCGCAAATCATTCTGGGACTTTGTTCTTTTCACTGTTAGTTTCATCTGCTGTTACAGGTCATTTATGATCATTGAATGAAAAATTACACCGTTTCAGAACATTATTTATCTAAAGTAGTGGAAATGTAAATGAATGTTGTGTCATTTTGTCTTATTTCATGTGAGGCACGTGATTGGTACAGACAAACAGTCACCTCCTACAACAGATTGCTTCTCAGTATGTAACACCATTTTCCTGAGGAAGGTCTAGTCCTGAAACCTTGCTGAGTATTAAATGAATCTTTGCAAGTTAGACGGTGTGCGGGAGTTAAGGATCAAAAAGAAAAGTGTGTGGGAAAAGCATTGAGTTTCATCGTATTAATTGGTCGCTTGATTCCACTTATTGTTTTACTTTGGGAGAACAGCTGCCGTCTTTTTGTAAGAAAATGTCATTTGAAGATGATGGGTGGAGGGATGGGATGGTGGCATCATTGGTCAGAAATGTTACCACAAGTATGGTCTTGTAAGGTTTGCTTACTTTCTTTCAGTAGCACTGTGTCTGGTGTCAGAAGTGCACACACATGTCAAAAGACTAAATTAACTGCATGTTAAGATCCCAGAAGAGATATTTGTGTTTCATTCGCTAACACATTTACTGTGTGGATATTGGAGGACTTATGCTGTTATACCGGGCTTTAGTTTCTCTCAACACATTAACCTGATATGAGGAAACAAAGTCATGTTTCACTGCATGGCTGCTTCCCATATTTAACAGTCAGAATCGAGGCTGATTTCAGAAAGCAAACGCCCTCATTTGTCTCATGTTTTGACGTTCGGTGGTTATATTTTTAAGTGAAGGGCCATGGCACGACTTGTAGTTTTCTCTCGTGAGTGTAGGAAAAGTTTACTCTCCAGGGCCAAAACTGACAAAGTGCAGCCTGGGAAAATGCAGCAAATCAAAATATTACTACTGTGGATTTGTGCTTGATATATTGTGGATAAATCTAATACATAAAGACGTTGTAAATGTTTCACTTAGGCTTAACTAGAGTAAATATTTGTTTTGTTATGTTTTTTTTTCGAGTTGTCCCACCGTCCGTCCCATTCTTATTCTTACGCGATATCTCAGGAACGCCTTGAGGGAATTTCTTTCCAATTTGGCACGAACATGCACCTGATCTTCTATTCTGCTGGATTGAAGATGAGTGTAAAGCATTCTGCGTTTTAGAAATTTAAAGCTTTTTTGCAGCAACATCCATATTTAAAGCGTTGTCTGCTGTCATGGCTAACTTTGTGTTCTATCAGAATCAGCTTAAGTGGCCTAGCATGTGAACACACACAAGGAGTTTTGATAAATAGATCCAGTGTGTATTTTATAGTGCGTTCCATTTGCACTCGGAAGTCAGAATTTCCAAAGTCTCCTAAGTCTCCTAACTTTGGATTTTCAAACTTGAAACTCGAACAACCTTGAAGTACCCCAAGCTCAAGATTCAGCATGGCTGCTCCATGCATCAACAGTTCAACTTACCCATTCAACTGGAAAAAAACAAAGTCATATAACCATTCCAATGACTTTGAAGCTGTTCAATTAAGGTAAATTAAGCTAAAAAAACATCCCTCTCGCTCTGCTTTTTTTCATCAAATCACACCCTGCCTGACTGGTTGCCAAATCTAATTTAACCTGAAGCCGGGATAGAGAAAATATGACTTCTCAAATACTGACCCACCAGTTGAATGCATTTTAGTTCAGTAGGAACACAGAGGCAATATTGAATTTAATTTCCTGAAATGCAACGATTTTGGAAGTAGCATTGATTGACTTCAGTCAGACCGATCCTTAACACAGTCTGTGGGATCCACAACATTAATATGAATCCTAAAGTCACACTGTTGACAGTGAAATACAGTGATACAAATTGAATTAGGGGAACGTCTTCATTGCCGTTTGCATTGTGGTGTTTCAGTTTTATTCAATTCAAAATGTTAGAATGTTGTGACAATTGAGAAATTGAGTAGTGCTGTCAGCTAACGCAAACCCATTTTAATGCCGTGAGTTTTTTTATTGCAAGATTAACGTTCAGTTTTTACAATTTTACGATTGAAATAGAACATTCGTAACCCAGCAATCTCACACACACTCAAGCACGCACGCACGCACGCACACACACACACACATACACACGCACACACACACACCTGCTCTAAAGAGAAAAAAACTGGCTGGTAAAACATGCAGGAAACTTACTGGTTACTGGACAGAAGCTAAATGGCTTTGTATTTTGGTCACCTTTAATTACAATAAAAATTGTTGCAAAATAATGTCGCTTTTGGGTGGAAATATTGTATGTCCAAAATCCTTGTTCTTCAGGAATGAAAAAAGGTTAATCTGAAAATGCTGTATATATTGAGTTTAGTCTATGTCCATGATGTTCCACTTCCGGTTTTGCTCTTTTGCAGACAACATTCTGCCAGATTACACTCATTTAGGCCGGATATTCTTGGGCTCAATTTGTGTTGGCATTCTAAACTCTAGACTAGACCATCTGTCTAATAACTGTCTCACAACTAAAACTACTTTAACGTACAAACACAGGGAAGTTCCTTCAAGAGGCTATTTTGCAGAGGCTTTATCGCTTAGCGCCACCCAAGACAATTGTGATTGGTTTAAAGAAATGCCAATAAACCAGAGCATGTTTTTCTCCCATCCCGGAATGCTGTGTGGACTAGCCAGACCTTCCTCCACAGCGCTGTGTGAAACTCCATTGAGTTATTTACCTCTGACAAAGTCAGACAAAATTGCCTCGTCACTGTTTAAATATGTGTAAAACCCACAGACAGACGTAAAGGGTGACCAAAAGCATTGATTTATGAAAAAAAAAGTATGACGAAATATGGAGATACAAGGTTATTTGCCTGACAGTGACAAAATAATTTAAGAAACATTATTCAACAGAATCGTAGAATATAATCTACATATAAAAATGCCAAAATTACACAACTATTAACAGGTGCTTTCATTGTCATTTTTTGTATTTACACTGTTTCTTGTTTATTAGTCTGATATTTATATTCAGTCGAGTTGAACACAACATCCATGGTAGCAGAGTTTGCCTGAACTTAAGGAAGCACAGACCTTTAAAACCATCCTGCATTAACTGCATTGGTGTTTTCTATCACCACAACTGCATAGCAGCATGCTTTCATACCATGACACTATGTCTCATTAAGGCAACAGGTCACAAAGTGCATGCTGAGACCAGGGGAAACATACAATGGAGAGGAAAAGGGTGTTGCCTGTGAAGAATTACGTGGGAATTGAGAGTGACAAAACAGTAGGTAATCAACAGAAGAGGTAAATTCAGACAGGAAGGGTGTAATGTATGAGGACAAAGTATGTTGTGTAGCCTCTGCCCTGGGAAAGCAGGGAGGGATTTATTTATTTATTCAGTTATTTGCATCCTCAACCACCAACTTGATGTGTTTCTTTTACTCTTTACACTAAGCTGCAATGTGCAGGACAGCAGTCCTCACTTAGCCTGGAAATCCAGACCCAAATCCAAAAGATTAAGTGTCTGGCATTGAGTAATGAAAGTCGCCCATCTCGAGGGGCGGCACCAAGCGTGCATTTGAAAATCTCACTGCACTCAACTGGATAAGACTACGACCAATCACAACAACACAAAGGGTGATGCATACAGAACATCATACGTTTAGCTACCAGCGGAGCTAACCTGTTTAGCTCGCCTCTGGTACGCCTGTATCAGATACACCGATGTGATTGGTGCAGCTCGCCTCTGGCCCGCCTATATCAGATACACCAATGTGATTGGTGCAGCTCGGCTACAAGGGCATAGTTAATGCGCAGCATTACTCAATGCCAAAGTAACTCAGACTGTGCTCTCGCGAGAACGCTGGATTTCCAGGGTAGTCCTCACTGGCTGCTGGGTTGCTTTTTGCCTCGACCTCTGACCCCAAAACTAATAAAACTAAAACTAAAATGAATTCTATTTTTATGGTAAAATAAAGCGCTGTAACAGGAACCGTCAATAGTGCAATAAGATCCGGGCAGTAGTTGCTGGTTGTATTGAGCCCCTACAGAGCTCTGGGACACCGGTTACCAGCAGCTTTATTTGTATTGCACAATTCAGCAACAGTGCAATTTAAAGTGCTTTATATATGTGTAGGTAAAAACTTTACCAAGTTGAAGTTATACGAGAATAAAAGTCATAATATTGTAAAGAAAGGAACAATTATTTAAAGAAAGGTAGCATCAGAACGAAAGGTCTTTAGGGTTGCAGCGGACCGGCAGTTTTCTGGGAGTTTGTTCCAGATATGTGTTGCAGAAAAGGTGAACACTGCTTCTCCCTGTTAAATTCTGACTCTGGGGACAGAAAGCAGACCTGTCGCAGACCATCTGAGAGGTCTGGATGATTTGTGGATTCTGGATGATGTTTAATGCTTTGTAAATCAACAGAAGTATTTTAAAATCAATTGTTTGAGGCACAGGAAGCCAGTGTAAAGACTTCAGAACTGGAGTGATGTGAACCACTCCTTGGTCTTAGTGAGGACTCGGGCTGTAGTGTTTAACCGCCAATAGGTGACTGTGAGCCGGCTACAGGCACCGCCAGTTGACGGCTCTTTCAGGGGCCACGGTAGCTGAATTTAGCCAGAAAAAGTTAAGTTTAGGCACTAAAACGACTAGTTAAGTTTAGAAAATACTGTTTTTTGGATTAAAACACTCCCAATGAACAAACGTGCATTTCCTGGGTAAAAGTATTTGTTTTTTGCCGCAAAGTGAACTCCGCTCTCCGGCTTGAAAGAGACCACGTTATTTAATTTCAAATGTATTTCATTTTGAGATTGTTTTCCATTGGCTATTGAAGTTCATAGAAAAGTGTTTTGGCATCAATGGTATTGAAATGGGGAGTTCATTCTTGTGTTTCTTGCAGTCCCTTAACGTCCCTTAAAAGGACTACAGGTCTTGCACAGTGACAGCAAAACAGCTTTGCATGAACTACACTTGTTCATGAAGCACCTGTCAGTTGTGTCCCATTGACATGCACGTCACCTCAGGGTGAGTGATGCTGGCCCTCTGTGGTCTGTTGCCGGGTGTGGCTGGGTGGGACGTCACCCTGAGGGGAGCGTGACAGTGTCATTGCCGCAATTGTGTTCAAAAAATCCTTTAATTACTTTGCTCATTTAACATTTGTCAGTTAAGCGTAGTGAGAAAAACGTGTTAGCAACAGAAAAATAATCTATAATAAAACTCTATAATATAAATCAAAATAAATTGGTTCTCTTATGTGTCAAAAAGCTTCAACGCCTGTCGGTGGATGTTCCCAACGCCGGTGTTGACTGACATCTAAGACGGGGCTTCTCAGAGTCCCGACCAAGGTCCGCATCGGCACAGAATGGCAAGTCTATCGGCTGCAGATCCACTCTCGCTGCGTCCGTGATTGTGATTGGTTTAACCCTTGTGTTGTCTTCCCGTCAAAATTGAAAATCAACACTTTTGTTACGCTTTTTATCTTTGTTTTTAACTTTTTTTTTTACATTTTTGTCCCTTATTGCAATGCAATTATTCAACGTTTGTTACTCTGTTTGACGTTTTCAAACGTTTTAGACGTTTTTCAGAGGTAACACTAACTTATTTACTTTAGTTTTACAGTTAATTTTGGAAT
>NC_045755.1:3407111-3430320 GCF_008692095.1 Etheostoma spectabile
TAAACCTAATTTATAGGAAATTATACCTCATGTTTGAGTTAGAAAAGCAGAAATTATTTTGACAAAAATTAAAGGAATGGATGTTGATGGATAATCACAGACTGGAATATCTCAACTTTTACTCAATACTATTTCAAAAGCACTTCAATTTGTTTTTCAAATGCTATAAAATTGAATAAGACACCCCAAAATGAATGAAAGTAGAGATTTATACTTGCCAAAGAACGTTGTGTGGAATCAATCATGTCATCAATCAATCATTAAAAAGAACATTGATATAGTAAAACGGGTTTGACCCGAGGACAACATGAGGGTTAAAGAAATGCAAATATCCCAGAGGGGGGGTATAAGTCTGGCATTGTGAGACCAGTACATTTATAATATTCAGCATTTGTTTTATTATGATGTTAAATTTGTATTGCACAAGGACAGCAGGCACAAAGAACCAAGGCTAACTAGTGTCCACATTCTGAGTGGAACCTAGTTAGCCTAGATTCCTCGCTAAGCTTGACATTTGCATTGATTCCCACTAGGTGACACTCATGTTCACACTCAGTGGCGATGGCTCAGTATGGCTAAACAGTGCAAACAGGGAGGTTGAAACAGTTCATCGACAAAATAGTGGACTTCATTCTGGATGGGATGGACAGCCCCCCTCAAATATCTCCACAGCAAGCCCCTAACATTTTATTACATGTCCTGTCAAATACTTGGCAAGAGGAAACATCAAGGGGACGTTTTGATAAGGTCGCTACAGTGAATGTAAAGCTAAAAGCAGCAACAACTGTGCAGTTTCCAGATAACAGAGTAAAGTGATACAGTATAGAAAGAGAGAGGCTTCTACCGTGAACACCGGCATCCTGGAGAAAGGAAGAGAGAAATGAACAGCCATTCATTGTCATCTTGACTTTCGGTCTCTAGTTTTCACGGCTGGAGGGTCAGAGGGTGCAGGATGTTTCCTCTATACATATGTATACAAGGGGTCACAGTGTTTTTATTTATTTTTATTTTATTAGTTTATTTATCAGGAACCACGCACAGTTCAAGCCCTGTTCCAGAGTTAGCTATACAGCTAATTTCTATCTGTTGTTGTATATGTTATATCTGGTCCCTGGGCAAGGGAGTTAAAAGGGCAATATAGACAATACTTTAAAACAGATAGAAACTTAACAATAAATCACATATAACAAGCATTACATAACATATAAACCAGAATACAAAAATATATAAATTCCATGTTATAGAAAGATTAATGATAGCATAGGTGATTCGCCTTTAGCCAAGTCTTTAAGGACATTTAAGGACGCAATCTCTAATGTGAAGTGGAATTAAGTTCCACTTTTTTACTGCTGTAAATGAAAAAGCTGATTGACCAAATGTAGTCTTGTAATTGTAATTGAGTGTAACAGAAGCCCTGGAGACCCTTACATTATCTCTGCAAAATGACACACTTTGCTTGAGTGGGGATGGTGCAAGATCATGGGTCAACGCCAGATTCATCTTCGTTACAAAATGAGCATGACTGTAGTGTTTCTCTGCTGGACTTCCAAGAAATCATTATTAAAACCGTATGGTTGGGGATGTAATGTTCCATGTAATTTATGTGAGGGGTCCATGTCAGGGAAGCCCATTGCTCTACAATATTAAGATAATTCAATAAATGTAATTTAATAGGATTAAATTAATTTGATTTTTGATTTGGATCCATTTCTGAATGGGTTCCTTCTTGACCCATGCTACACCATTCCACCGAAATTTTATGAAAATCTAGCCAATAGCCACAATGGGCCTCCAGTGTGCCCACAGTATGACCAATTTACCCACAGTGTGAAAACCCGCAGTATACTCTCAATTATTTTTTTGTTTTGTTTTTTCAGTGAAAGTTATTTCAAAGGGAGCCTCTTTTTTTGTACAACCACAGTCTGATCTGTTGGCTACTGAGCGTCTTCACTGGAGCAGTTTATCCTGTTGATCCAGGAACATCAGACTTCAAACTTCAGACTGTTAAAGGCTCTCTTGTGGTATTATCATAGAAGTTAATTATTGTCTGCTTTTTAGTGCATAATGTGGTGTAGCTCTGTATTGTGGGAATTTACCCGATAGTTTTGGTCTTGCTTACTGTTGTTTACCTGTGTTTGTGCAGCCGCACACCCAATGCAGTGTTGCAAATGTGTTTTGGGTTTTTCTGTTTGTGTGTATTTGTGAGCGATATTGTATGTCCCACAGTATGCCTAATTTGCCCACTCTATGCCCAATGTACACACACTATATGACTGGTATGCCCACAGTGTGCTGGACTAAGACTTGAGCCAACTTGAGTTGCTATTTTCTGGACTTGGGCGTAAAATTTAGTAGTAAAATAGTAGTAGTAGTAGTAGTAGTAGTAGTAGTAGTAGTAGTAGTAGTAGTAGTAGTAGTTGTAGTAGTAGTAGTAGGAAGCAGTAGAGTAGCCAAAACCGCAGTCACAGTATTTGTTTTATTGTATATCCCTCACTACCTGGTGGTTGTGTTGAGAGAAAGAACAAACACCACCGTACCTTGTATATGCCAACTGTGTGTGTGTGTGTGTGTGTGTGTTGTGTGTGTGTGTTGTGTGTGTGTGTGTGTGTGTGTGTGTGTGTGTGTGTGTGTGTGTGTGTGTAAGATAGTGGGGCTAGGAATTCCTTCAACATAATACACCTGGTGACTAAGTCAATAAGCATCTTTACTATGCTTTCATCCAACCCAAATGTTTTCACTGTGTGTTGTTGTTGCAGTGTCTTGGCTATAGATTATCTGTAGTGCTTTTTACAAGCACTGTTAAAGAGTTTATTTTCTTTGCACTGTTTTTGTTTTTTTTAACCCTCCAGTATATCTTGCAGTGGTCGCCTTTAAAGCCCCAAGAAACTCACTCATTTTTTTCTTTTTTGCTACTGAAAGGAGCTGGCTGGACCTTCAAATTTAGCGCTGTCATCCCAGCCGCCTTTGCCTCAATTGAGCATTTTTATGTCACATTGTCAGATATCTTTTCAAGCAATATTTACTCAGTAAGCTTTTTCCAGCACCGCCCTGCCTCTCACACAGTTTCCATACAGTCTAACCTGGGCGTGAGCCGCACCTAAGCACCACTTAGCTGTCTTATGTAAAACCTCCATAACTGTCCATGCTGGGTCCATTTGAGCTGTGCATTCAAAAGAGTAATTTTAAGAGCAAAACAACATTTTTTCATTATATGATTATGTTATTGTTGACATGCCACATATGTCCACATGGCTATATAGAAATCAAAACTTGTCGCATCATATTAAGTGAGCAGAAACGTATTTATTCACCAGGAACATAATTTATTTTTCAGATCAGCATAGAAATGATCCCACTGCAACTTTGCATCCTAGCATCCAAGCTAACAAGCTACAGGTATACTAGTGTAGCATTTTAGCTATGCATGCAGGGTGGCTCTCAAGATTGGACACCTAATCCAGATTAAAAAAAATGGATGAGAAACTGACTTTGTATGGTCACCTGAGGAAGAATTCTACTGACTTTGGGGATTCCTGACTTTTAGATTTGGATGCATTAGCAGGGAATTTTGTACAGGCATTTATTGTGTCCAGGAGGTTAATTTAGTGATCACATTACCCATTGTGACTAAATGTGTACTTTTACGTTTTCAAGTAGCTTTTAAAATCTGTAATTTTACTTTTACTTAAGTATGTTTTGTTGAAAATATTGTACTTTGCTACGTTTTAAATCACATACGTTACTGAGTACAAAAAAAGTTTTAAAAAAATGTCTCTAACGTTGTTTTGCGCAAAGTATCTACAATCCAATCTAAAATCGAATTGTCTTTGTGCCATTTTCAAATGAAAAAGACTGTGATTTAATTAAATAAGTAAGTAAGTAATAAGTAATAAGTAATAAGTATAATAAGAATAAATAAATATAAATGTATGATAGTATAAATAAGTATTGCCCCCCACTGTTAAAAAGCAACTATAAGTAACTTTTACTCAGAGTAAATTTGAAATGAACTACTTTTTACTTTCACTTGAGTAGTTTTTTATACCCTTCATTTTACTTGCACTCTTAGTAAAGGTTCATCAAAGTAATAGTAGTTTACTTCAGTAGAATATTTTTGTACTCTGTCCACCTCTGATTGTTAGGAACCAGGTTTGGCTAGTGGAACAGATGCTATCCAAGAATGTGTATAGCTATAGAAAGACTGGGTTGTCCATTGCACGTTGACCAGGTTTGAGAGTAGTTAGCTCCTATATATACAGATTTTACACAATATTCCCTTGATTTTCTGTAATCGTTTTGCAGCAGTGATCAAGGCCACTGTCCATACACCAATGTCACCAAGACAAGGTCCTGTCTATTTGCTGGTTTGGGACAACAAAGTCTATCCGGTGTGGTTGCTACCAGGATGTGACATCAACATATCTATGACCTAAAGCCTTAACAACAGGTTAACCCTGATAAGTAAATTACCAATAGATCAGTGGGAAGATTTAATTATTTGATACACATCTGTTAGGTAAAGAGAGCAGAGCTAGAGGTGATGGAAGGGATGCTGAGATAGAGAAGTGGAGTCGAGAGGGTGACCGGATAGAGAATGATCAACCTTGGGCCCACCCACACACACACACCCACACACACCCACACACACACACACACACACACACACACACACACACACACTGGTCCTTATCAGTGATTAATGGAGGGAGTGCATTAAGTCGTGTCATCCCCCGTTTTAATCAGGGAAAGTCACAGCTGACATTCTCTCTGCCCACACAGGAGCTTCCTCCAGAAACACTGCCAATAAATGCTGTTAGTGTGTGGATGTATTGCTGGCTGAATGAGTGACTTTCTCTATGCACTTTAAACTCCTAAGATTGTATATTGCCCTAAAAAAGCCATAGTTTCGACAACTGGACAACAGCCAACTGGATTTGTATAGAAGTGACTCTCGACAAATTATATTAGTTTATGGAAATCGACGTCCATTGACATGTCGATTCAGTTGTCTCATTTAATACAATTTATACAATTACAATAACTATTTACTGTTTAATTTTATGTAGGCGTCTGTAAAAACTCATGCATAATATCATAAATACATTTATAGTCTATAGATGGTAGTGACTTTAAAAGTTATCATTTTGGAGATGCAAGGTATACTTCATAACCAAATGCTTCTGGCTTAAAGTTGCTACAATCAATATTTTAATCAGTACTCGTATGTTGAAAGAGACACTCATGAAGAATACAAGAGGTTGTTCTCAGGAGTTGGTAGAGACCAGAACCGGAGCTAAAGGAAGAGTGAATATTGGCCAAAAACAACTCCAAATGACTCACAGAGTTTTTCTGTAACCGCTGAATGTGTAAATAAGCACCTATTTGCTATCAAGTTCCCTGTATCATCTTACGACAGGCAGAGAAAGTTAGCAATTGGCCTGTCAATATCGAAATTTTAATAACATTGACATTTGCTATGAAACTACAATCATGACTCCAAATGAATGCAAATGTTGCTCCTAATAATTTATTTTTTATTTTTTCTCTTGACAAGATTACGTGTAAATCTTGTCGCCGCCTCTGAGTTATTTGTTTCAATTTGTTTTTTAAGACAAAAGTCCTACAGTTTGTATTTGATGATGGAAGGGGACTTCAATCCACTGTTAGCCACAGAGCAGCAGTAAAGGGGTGGCTTAAGTGCCTTTGAGCAGTGAAGGCCCCTGAGCCACGGTCCCTAAGATAAGGAAGGGGAGTATGTCTTATTCTCTTTACCTGCACTGATTTCAATACACTGCCTTTAAGTTTAGTTTACTTGTAGTGCCCAGACGCAGGCAAAGGCAACATTGACAGACACACATGTCCAAACTCTGACAGTCTTAAAATACTCTTTCACTTTTCCATCCATTAGCCCTCCTCCTTCCCCAGTCAAACTCAGCGCCGCCACTCATAAATACTTTTCTGTCTCAGGCTCATTGACTGCTCAGTCAGTTTCAGCTGAATTTTATCTTGTCCCGTCCGTCTGTAAACCAGTACAAGCAGAGCATATCTTTTGTGCAGCTGAGCGCTCTGCTTGCTCTTTGATGAGGCGGAAACACTTAGAGGAACTACTGAAAACCCTGATCCAGAGCAGCTTACCTCTAGCATTGGTGTAGATACAAAATGGTGAGCCATGGATTTTAAAACGGGGGAAGCTATCATAGCTTATTAGCTGTGTTGCACCATTCACTTTCATATAACCCTACTCTGTCAGAGTATACACAGCTCTACAAAAGAAGCATGGATTGCAGCCATTTATGAGTTAGCAGTCGAGGCACAAATACGTCTTTTGGATAAACTGTGTAAACTCAGTTGGTTTCCACATCAGGGACTGGGCCCGGTTCTGATTACGCTCATCTCCAAAGTCCAGTCTGTTTGATTTGTGTGAACATTGTGTACAGTACCTGTGCAGGGTTCATCGATCCGTGGCCGGGTCCACTTAAAAATGCAGCAAACTTGTTTTAAGGTGTTGTCCGCGTGTGTGTGTGTGTGTGCTTTCACTTCATTAAAGCTAATTTGACCATTTTCATTGCCATAAAATGTCTTGTTCAGGGTTCTGCCAACCACGCTCGCCAGCTACCACTATTGTTAGCTGGTAATTCAAAGGAAAGTGTGCTGATTTTCTGTGTACTGCTGTACATGCAAACGGATGAGTTTAACATCCATTACTGTAAGGTTTTTTTACTCTAAAGTTGCTGAAGCAGCTGCTGTTTCAATCCTGTCCACTCTCTGTTGTGGGCGGGGCTGCTCAGTTCCCCCCGTGCCTGACAGAGACACACACACACACACACACACACACACACACACACACACAAACTGGAGATGACGACACAATGACCTAAATTGAGGACCGCTACGCTCGTTATTGTAAGTGCAATGATAAGTTAAAGTCCAATAAGTCCTTCATCAAACCGTATGAATGTGTCCCAGCCCAGGATAGGAAATGAACTAACAATGTAAAGATCAACAAGCCACTGACAGACATGTTCATATTTGATTCATTCAATAAACTATTAGTTTTTGTCTTAAATCAGCCATTTTCATATTATACCAACATTTGCAGCATCCTGAGCCTTTTTGGTAAGGTTAAAACTCAGCCCAGAGTCCTTTTATTCTCATCACAACAAGTTTCCTTTTTATTTTTGAAGATTAATAACTGTCCCTCGCAATTTCGTCACAACAAAAATCAAAAAGGCAATGCCCCTTTTATCGCAATTTTTAATTACATAAGCTCCCGCAAAATCAGACAATTTGGGCCGCAACAATCTAAAAAAAAAGCGGCAAAATCCTGGAGGGACTAGTCTAAGGTAAAGACCAACTGTTCCGAAACACGAAAGTGGACTGCTATGTAGCTCAGTAGCGGTCGGCATGCACTGGTGATAAAGTAGGAAGAAAGGAGGGAAAAAAATAGAAGTTAGGAGAGCTTTTGTGACTGCCTAGCAGCAGCAGCTTGTTTCTGGCTTGCTAGTATGTTATCTGTTAGCTACGGTAGTTCACCAACTAGCCCTTTAGTCACTAGGTCAGCATGACTCTAGCGTTGGTGATGCCACCAACATTAAAATGAACATTTAAATAGCTTATACAGAACGTTGTGTTTGTTTTGTATTATTTGAGGAACTAAGCCAATGTTCTCAATGCTTTAGCAGGAAGCCAAGGCTTTCTCGAGAACAAGATGGTTTTAGTAAAATATTGAGAAAAGGAAACCTGAATTTGTATTTTTGGGCTTACGGTACACCTTTATTTTTTACACAGCTGAGATATGAGGGAAGATCAGCTGGCGGTCAACAAGCCTATCATCAAAAAAACTGTCCTGCTATGTGGTATGTCTCAGCTGTTTTCATGCAGCAATCTTGCTGATGCAGGATGTGTAGAAACTAACACTCACTCAAGAGCTGCTGTGTTTTGCTTCATCTAGTAAAACAGGAATGGTTTGGAAACAACTTATATTCCAGGAGTCAGACATTATGTGGAGTTTGATGGCTGTTTCAAGGCCGTTTTATGTTGTAATAAATGGTTTGGCTTGTAACACTTGGGGAAAGCTTGCCCACAGTAATAAAGTGGGATTGATTGAGGATAAATGCATGGGGAGGCTACCACCTACAGTCAACATTTTATCACACTTGGCAGAAAGGGAAAGAGAGTCTGAAAAGGAAAGAAAAACTGATTTTATACTAGCAGAGTACAGTTCCTTAAACTATGGAGAATGGGGGAAAAAATCGTTTGACTGGCAGCCACCTCAGTCAGTCAAAGCTAATTTAAGGGGAGATCAAAAAGAGTCAAACCTGCCAATGAAAATGGAAGAAACAATAGCTGGAGATGAACCAGGATATCATGAACTTAGGGGCTTTTTATATCAGCCACTTTTTAATGAGCAACAACTACATGCATATTTACAGTCTTTCGTTTTACTGGGCAGTGAACAGTAGCATTGGTGAGTTCAGCCAGGTCACTGGTATTATGACTACATAATAATGCTGATGTTATCTTTTTTCATTTGTAGTAGTAATTTCCCTGCAAAGAGCAAATCCAAAACCAAAACCCAATAACAAGTATGTTATTGGGTTTTGGATTTGAAACTATGCCATTATTTTCCAACGGTCCAAAAAATGCCCAATATGGCTAAGAAGAAGTTTTTATTTTCATCTTAGCATTTAATAATTTGTGGGAGGAAACCTGTTTTTTCATTTATTTTTTTAGCAAAATTAAACTGTACTGAAAAAGCCAAGACAAGAAAACAACTATTTCAATTACAAATACTAATTCAACACAAATAAACAAATTTCTACCAATGTCAATTAAGTGGATTTTCTCTTTTAAAGCACGGCCTTTTTTAATCAGGAGACCATTTGTGTGTTTAATTTCCCATCACCATATCTTTCCCCTACAGTATCAGACATCTATTGTCCTTATGTAATCCAGCGTCTTTTGTTTGTCTGGCTCATGAGGCGCTTTATAAACTCATAAAAGTATTTACAAATGCTATAGAAATAAAGCCATTCTTATAATTTAGTCTAGAAGGCAGAACCGCTCCCTAGTGCAGCAGTTTATCATCAGCCTCTGACAGGGCTGCTGGATAAAGACGAGGGAGTGGTGCTCGGAGTAAACGGTCCCAGTGATCCGTCATCTAGTTACACTTGACCGAACAATACCACCTGACTGGCATTCTAAGTATTAATAATAAACAGATTACTGTACCGCTTTCCTCTTCCGATGAACAGGTTGGCAGCTGTCCCACAAAGCTACAATAGCTACAATATTATCTCAGTCCAACACACTTGCACACTCACACAGAATGAGATCAGCTCTTCTGAGACAAAACCAATAATAAGGGGTCACTATGAGGTCAGTCTGTCTCCTGGAACTATTTTTTTGTTATGCAGAAATTAGATTATTGCTGATAATCTATGCTGGGATTTACAAAACAGGACTGGCTGCTGCCTGAAATACAAATGATCAGACAGGGGTCATGTGTAGGTTATTTAAAATCCAATTTATTCCATCAGTTTGAAAATCTGGTTCGTTTTTGTCTCTCCCAAGATTTTAGAAAGCCATCCTTTTAGAAACTTTGGAAACAAGTGAGCATGTATGTTGTGGTAAAGTGAATGCGAACATGTTAATTTTGCCAGATTGATCCGAAACCTCTGGTATCAGAGCATACTTATTAAATCAGTTTCAGAGTTTTATAAATGGCCCTGCATCAACAATGGAACTTTGACAAGCACAGCTTCACTGTGATATCTCTGTTTCTATCTGTTGCAGGAAATCAGTGGATTTGCCTGGAAAGTAAGACAATTATTTGAAGTGGTTGTGGAATGCTTTGGAAAGTAGTTGCAAGCTATGGCACATACCCTGAAAAAAAGCTTCCATAGGTCTTTTGTTAAAGCAGCAGTTACAACTCGTATTAACGTTTATAGTGGCAGCGGCCTATAGTGGCCTCCCGTAATTATTACGGGAGCAGAACAGGAAGAAAGGTGACAAAGGTTTCTAGTCGCGTTTGAAAATAAAAGTAAAAGTTTTTTTACGTCAACTTCTGCGTCAAATGCTAACCAGAATTTTAGTAACGTAACAGAGGACTAAAACCCAAACCACAATCTTTTTCTAAACCTAACTAAGTGGTTTTGGTGCCTAAGCTTAACCAAACAACAACCGGTTCTGTCATTGAGATATTTGGATGGGAACTCTCCAGTGGGTTGTGTTAGACGGGAGGATTAAAATACCAACATTGTTGTATGGTTTGGAGGACAATGCCTATACAGGCAAGGGGGTGCCAGTAGCACAGTCCTTAGGGAGTTGGGTTGGGAACCGGAGGGTTGCTGGTTGGTCCCAGTACGAACCAAAGTATGGAGTGTGGATTTGGTAGCTGGAGGGATGCCAGTTCACCTCCTGGGTGCTGCCAGGTGCTCTTGAGCAAGGGACCTTACCCCCCCAACCGCTCAGGGTGCTGGTCCAGAACTGGCGGCAAACTCACTCTGACATCTCTCCATGAATAGGACCTAAGCGCGTGTGTGTGTGTGTGTGTGTGTGTGTGTGTGTGTGTGTGTGTGTGTGTGTTTCAGGCCTATGTGTAGTGATTATTAGCAAAACAGAGTGTAAATTGAAATTTCCCACTGGGGATCATTAAAAAGTATAACATTATTAAATTATAACTATATCGTCAGGCTATCAATTTTCTTCTTCAAAATTCAGGTCAGTAAACACTTTCGTTAGAGGGAGACATTTTGGGAAATGCTCATTTTTACTGTAGATGGATCGACTGGATTCATGGATGGATACATGTCTCGTTGTTTATATGTAAAGTCATACATAGACGGGAGGTAGAGTGAAACAGCTGGCCTAGCTGTGATCATTCCATTATTTCTGTTTGTGAACAAATCAAACAAAAAGAACTTAACTAGTAACTTAACCGCTGATAACTGGATAATCTGGATGGTCCTTTTCCTTTTTGGCCCAGAGGACATGACAACCATGATTTCCAAAAACAATTTGAAGCGTGAACTCGGTCAGACCACAGCAGTCCATCTCAGATGAGCTCGGGCCCAGAGAAGCCGGCGGCGTTTCTGGGTGTTGCTGATATATAGCTTTTGCTTAGCATGGTAGAGTTTTAACTTGCACCTGTAGATGTAGCAACAACCTGTGTTAACTGACAATGATTTTCCAAATTGTTCCTGAGCTCTCGTGGTAATACCCATTTACATAATGATGTTGTATTTTAATGCAGTGCCTCCTGAGGGTTTGAAGGTCACAGGCATTCAGTGTTGGTTTTTGGCCTTGCCGCTTACCTGCAGAGATTTCTTCAGATTCTCTGAATCTTTTGATGATATTGTGGACTGATGATGATAAAATCCTTAAATTCATTGCAAAGGTACGTTGAGAAACGTTCTTAAACTGTTGGACTGTTTGCTAACACAGTTAAACTCGTCCCATCCTTGCTTGTGAATGACTTTTATGCCCAAAAATGACCAATTAAGATAAGATAAGATAAGATAAGAAAAACCTTATTTGTCCCACAGTGGGGAAATTGCGTTTTGCAACAGCAAAGACAAGAGCAGAGATAGATAAGTGTACACGTAGCCTAAACAAGTGTCAAACATAGAAGTACCGTTCTTACAGTAAAATAAAAACAAAGTTACTGTACATTAAATAAGACTAAAATAGACTATGCCTTATACAGTCTCCTGCGGCATAAATAAATACTGGCAGTGTAAAAGTATTGTAGAAGGGCAATGCACATAAGTCAGATAAAGCAAACTGTATTATACAATAATTAATTTCTTCACCTGTGGAATGTTCTAAACAGGTGGGGGTTTTTTAGCATTCTTGAACTTTCCTAGTCTTTTGTTGTCACTGTCTCAGCTTTTTTGGAACGTGTTTCAGCCATTAAATTCACAATTAGTGAATATTTGCAAAAAAACAAAATGTTTATTGTTAAATATCTTGTCTTTTTAGTGTATTCAATTGAATATAGGTTGGAAAGAATTTGCAGATCAATGTATTCCAATCAATGTATTCCAACCTCACTGGATTTGGGGTTTGTCTGTGCTGCCCACAGGTGCTGCCTGAACAAGCACAGCCTGCCCAGTGGATTGTTTGAATTTAGTTGACCAATCACAACAGAGTGGGCAAGCTGACCATTCAGAGCAGACAGGGCTTTTCAGGGAGGCGGGCCAAGAGCTCAGAGTGTTTCAGGCAGAAGCTCTGCAGCAATGAGCAGCATGAGAAACACAATATGTTTTTGAACATCAATGCCTGAACACCTATTCTACTTGACTGCAAATACAAATATGGTGGTGAAAAGGAGTATAATAGGGGCTCTTTAACAAAGCCTGCCTGATTACACTGAGCTCTGCTTGAGGCCTTGTATGGACCGTAACTGTCTATGCATAATAATGATGATTAATGTGTTAAATCAAATGCTGCATTCTTATGTCAAGAACCTGCTTCACCTTAAAGTGAATGCACATCATTGTTTCTGATTGGTTTTTTTTATTCATTGTGACTGATTCTTTCCAGTCATTGCATTCCATCACTTATCTAAAATCTCCTGCATTTTTACGGCAGCCCAGGTTTGCTTCAGGCCAGTTACTCCTGCCCAGCTGTGCTCAGTGGAATTCCATTGCTGATGATTTGACCGGCTGCTGGCTTTTTACCCTCGGCCCTTCATTGAGGCTTTCCCCGGGCCAACAGTGATGCCGAAATGATGAAAGACAGACATTTCTCATCTCAGGGGTTCATCTATCAAAAACAGACTCAATGGCATCTCAGATATTTTTCCACCATGTGTCTGCCTTTCTGCTGTTATCTTAAATCGTGTTTCAAAATCCTGTTCAAATTATACCGCCATACAAGGAGATGAACGAGTGCTTGAAGAGTTTTAGTCCAAAGTTAAACTTGGACCTTTTAAAAAGCATTACACACTTTCATAAAATGACTGATGGCAGAAACAGTGGTTGATAAAATCACAGCAATCTCAGACTGTAGACATTGAACAAATGTCGTTATAAATGTAGCAGTAAAAAGAAAATTATCAAGCTCACATTAAAGACTATCCTCCAAGGCATTAGACACGCATTCAAGAAACTTGTGTGTGTGTGTGTGTGTATGTGTGCGTGTGTGTGTGTGTGTGTGTGTGTGTGTGTGTGTGTGTGTGTGTGTGTGTGTGTGTGTGTGTGTGTGTGTGTGTGTGTGTGTGTGTGTGTGTGTGCATGTGTGTGTGGCATTGGTTGATTGACCCACAGCGAGCATGTGAATACATGAATATGAAACCTAAACAATGCTTTTCAACTCTGACCTCCAAGATAACTTTGGCTGTCAATCAAGATTCAGGTTTCTCTCTCTTAAACGCACACACACACACACACACACACAAACACACACACACACACAGACAGATGTTGGGCAATACTTTAAACAGATCTCCCAGGCTCAGTCAATTGAAGGCAGAATTATTGTCACCTCACCTAAACACTCAACCTTGCTTTTCAGTAACGTTCACATGCAGTTGCTTACACCTAACCACAATGAAAGCAGCATTAAGAATAGTCACAATAAAATGCTGTCACATCTCCCCCCCCTGCAGGGGACCATACACCTTCACTAACTCTACCCAAACCCTTATTGTGACCCTGACTGTTGGCCCCTCCAGGGTCTCTAGGCCCTCATCCCAGATCACGTTTCTGCTTTGTAATAATGTGCTGTTTTGTTTTGTGGGTGTGTGTACCACTGCAGCAGCCAGCTGTTTTCAACATTTCTGTTTTTAGTGAAAAAGCTCTAAAAACCCTTAGTGTACGCTACCAGCTCCAAACCAAACATTAGAAAGACAGAGGTAGCGAGCAGCTGGTGGACATAGTGAAACATTTAGCAGCTAAAGAGACAGAGCGTTGACATAACGCTGTGGAAATAGGTCTGGCAATGCGAGACTATAAAAATAAAATCACAAGAAGCAATTCATTGAGCTTGCAGCCCCAAAGTCTTGATCCGTAACAGTGTAAAAATACTTCTGTCTGCTATATCTTTACATAAACAATGTAAAGGAATCACATGACAGAGTGAGACATTGACAGATATCCTCAATGGTGATATGGAAAACATCATTCTTTTGCTCTTTAGTCCCGCTTGTCGCAGGACACAGTAGCTGGAGCTTTAAATGTGAAGCAGCAGCAGTAAGAACAGTTACTTAATACAGCTCTGGAACAGCCTTAGGAGACTGAACGGTAAACTGTAACGTCTGTGTAGGGCGTTCCAACTCCAGTGTGCAGATTGAGTTTTCATCATGAAGTTGGTTATACAGGTTTTGGAAGCTAGGCTATTTAACTGGATCGGTATAACTGCAGGATCGCTGGCTGAAGTAGTTTCTTTTTTTTTAAGTGGCTACATGTAACTTTCAGGTTGTGTTGATTCTAGCGGCCGCTTTGGACAAAATCGGTAGTGTTTTCTGTGTCTTTTCTTTAAGGGGCTGTATTGCCCCTGTAGATTACTGAGTTAGCGTTACGAAGCGGTCATATTGTCCAAATTAATCCTTAGCTCAGACGGAAAATCATTAATTTACAATAAGAGAAAATGTAACAGATGCATTGCATTTCAAGTGTTGCATAAGGTAACTATAATACTAAAACAGCCTACTTTGAATGTATGGTGAGCTAAACCGAATGTCACTGTCACAGTGTCTCGAGCCACAGCATCAAGAGATTGTTGTAGCAAGTAACGTAACTTAGATTAATATAGCGCATTTCATGAATCCGAAGGGCGCTTTACACAAGTAGGACACGGGAAAAGGTAAGTGTAGGCCAACACAAACACAAACTAAAAGGGGTAAAACATCTGAAAGGGGGATGTAATTTAATGTTGGCTACTGACTACAACCACATTGTGTATCTAAAGTAATTTTATGAATGAAATAGACATACTACATACCGGAGGGCCAATTTGGGGTGGATTTTGAATCATTTACAATCCCATAATTGTCTCCATCTGTTGAAAGCCCGACCGGGATTGACTCAGGGTTTCGCCCGTCTTCTTTCACTTTCCCTTTTAGCTTTTAATTTCTTTAATTTCCTTCTTTTTTGTGATGGTCCTACCCCAGTATCAGCCGTATCTACAGCATATAACTACAACAAGGCCTACATAAAGAAATCTCCCGCTACCTTTTACCTGGCTGGATACACTAACACAGGTGTTACTCCGAAAGCTGTGACCCATCAGAATGTGTTACTGTAGCGCCGTCTACCTGCCATAAATCATTCTTTGACTTTGCAGGAAAAATCAGAACCAGACAAAAGCATCATCAAAATTGTGTTCTTTTCATTATCTAGTCTGCTGTTACAGGTCATTTATGATCATCAGATAAAAAGAAACATTTAAATTTACATATAGTTACTTTAATTATACAAATACACAATTTGACTATCAACATAGCCAAGCAACTGAATTGAAAGAAATAGCTCTTTAGCTAATTCGCAAATTTCACAGGAAGTGAGCATAAAATGCTAATGGAATACACAACAATTAGTATGAAAATTTGGGCGACCACCGGCCATGTGACGACCAGTCACATAACGGTAAATTATAACTAAGAAAAGGTAACTGGGAGCTTACAGAGCACCGTGAGGTCCTGGTTGTTTCAGCGTGATGCAGTTAAGTTTAGCCGCCAAGTTTAGCCTGCGTGACCGTCACGCAGCAACGACAGTGAAGTTTAGGCACCCAGATGACTAGTTAAGATTTTCTTACCCAAACCACAGTAGAACGCCTGTTTCCTGGGTGACAGTCTTGTGTTTCCCGGCTTAACTTCTTCCAGGACACAAAATACGAAACCCTGCTTGAAAGCCCTGTGTTTAAGGACCCAACCATCCACTTCGAGCTCCCACCAATGCAGCTCAATGTGTTTTTATAAAGCGGCCATCATAGTAGTGGCTACAGTAATAAACACATGGAATACATACAAATTACACTGCATTACTTTTAGCTACAGTATATCTATGAATGGTTCATAGAACAGCCTGCATACAGAATACGATACGGTTCGTCCAAAATGGGCCTCAAAGTTTTGCAGTTTGTCATAGGAAGGAAAGGACTTTCAGTTGACTGGCATACATGCACAGAGCTGTGTGGGAATGAGGCAACTCAGTTTTTGTATGTGTTAGAGGGGCGTTTAATCCCTTTATTGATATTTGACAGTATATCAGATGATCTATGGTTATGCCCTACATCATCAGAGTAGCCCAACCGTTGCCATTTTTATTTTTTTTAACAAAGTGTTTATTGAATTTTGATTATACAAGACATACAACAAATATTATTTCAGTTCGACACTCAGTTCAACACTTATACATTACTGTACTTTACACACAAAAGTTAAATTTTCCAGCAAGACACTATGACAGAAAGAAAAATAAATAAATAATCAAATCCAGTAACGAATAGCCCTAATACATAGTTACACCTCCTGTAAAAAGTGACCAATACTATTGTTTTTAATATAGTAAATAAACGGCTTCCATATTTCTTTATATACATCCATTTTGTTTTTAGTAAAATATGTTATTTTTTCCAAGGCCATACACCGTGCCAAGGACTTAATCCAAGCTCCAATAACTGGTGGGTCAGACCTTTTCCAGCTAAGAGCGATCATTTTTTTAGCTTGCAATACAGCTAGATCTATAAATGTACGCTGCTGATGATTTAGTTTAAAATGTTTTGGATACAAGTGAAGCAAAATCATTTTTGCTTCTAGAAGAATATTCAAGGATAGAATTATCTTTGGTCACTTTTACCCAAAATTCTCTAACAATGCTGCACTCCCAAACACAATGCACAAATGATCCCTGAGCTTCTCTACATTTAAAGCATGTATCAGGCACATTCTTATTAAACTTATTTAGTTTGACAGGAGTTATATAAGTCTGCATCAACCAGTTGTGCTGAAGTAGTTTTAAGCTAACATTACCTGACTGTCTCTGAGAGTTTGTACAGACTTGTCTCCATTCATCCTCAGATGTATCCTCTCTCAATCCCACCCTCCATAATTCCAGTTTTGGGGTTGTTGATTCATTAGACCCTGATGCAAGCCAGCTGTAAAAAACTGATATTAATCCTTTATTATTGCATTTCTTTGTGATTAATTCCTCCAAAGAAGAAATTACTGGCAAGTTTAACAATTGGTTCTGCATAGAGAGAGCCAAACTCCTCATCTGTAAATATTCCAACCGTTGCCATTTTTAACATTACTTCTTTTTTCCAGTTTCTTCTTTTCCACTTTTATCCCCACCTCCTATTCTGCAGTTTCACATAAAATCTGGCCAGGTGGCTCAACTCTCTGTCACTGAGACTTCCCTCTATCTGTTTTTGTCTCTGTCTCTTTTTGTAATTTTCTTCCTATCCCCCTTTGCTTTCCCAGGGGGTGACCGTTCCTCCTCTTCCCCTGATTCAGAACAAGAAGGGCTGTAACTCCAGACACACACACACACACACACACACACACACACACACACATACACTAAGGCAGAGTAACCTCAGCGGAGCATCTCAGGATCAATTACTGAATTAGCATCCTAGACTGGAGTGCCGCGAACAGAATGGGAGAGAGAACAACAGAGAGTTATTTTTTTTTATCATTCTGTCTTTCCCCTCCATTATTGTTTCCCTCGTGGCTTTCTTCTCCATTATCCGTCTCAAACTGCTCTTTGAAAAATGTTGTGAAGATGAAACAATTCCTTGCATTGTCTCACATCCGATTTATCCAAATCCATGCTTATTAATTTTTCTTTTTGGCAGGGAAGGAGGAAAATGGTTTGAATTTCTTTTTTAATAGATGCACAACATACCACAGCATAAATAGACAAACATCCTTTCCTATTTAAGACTATTAAATTCACACACACATATACACACACACGCACACACACACACACACACAGAGTCTGGCCTGTAACGAGAGCCATGTGATTTTTTTTACAGTAACATGAACCTTTTCCTTTTTAATCTAATATCTTGTCTCATGCCCCTGTAGAAGCTGGATGTGTGTGTGTGTGTGTGTGTGTGTGTGTGTGTGTGTGTGTGTGTGTGTGTGTGTGTGTGTGTGTGTGTGTGTGTGTGTGTGTATGTGATGTGAAAAGAGAACAAAACAGACAGATACACTGGCCTTCATTTATCAACCTAACATAGAGCGCAGAAATCATCTTACGACAGGCTTCACGTGGGATTCATTAAAACGTTCGTATCACACCAATCAGAGCGCAAGAATACATGTACATGGATAAAAAGAGTGTCTGGAAACGGTCGTAATTTAAATATCACGCCCTAATATATTCTTAGTTTTGAGGCCTCGCCCCTACAGTTTACGACATGCCGAGACGTAATCCGGCTAAGAAGCGGCATATTCCAGAGGTGCAGATTGAAACCCTGACATATCAGTTTAATTTGCAGTAACGTGTGTACTATTTGGCAGCCTAAAAACTGGTATTGAAGGCTGTAGGAAGAATGCAGAATGGAATGAGATCAGGCGGTCAACAGTGTTGCCGTAGTAAATTAGACTCCAGCTGAAGTTTATTTAATTAATACATCCTTGACATATGTAAACTCCTAATAGTAAGATACATGCTTATATTGCAATCTCTTAGGCCTACATGTAGGTGTACCTATATTTAAATAAACACACAGTAGCATAGTTTATGCAGCGTTTTTTATTTTACTCGTGTTTTTTTCATGAGTGAGGGAGAGCGCGAGTCCTCCCCCCCCCCAATGCACGATCACTACGCCAACCCTGTTTCCTGACAGCAGAGGGGCTGGAATAACAAGCCGAAATATGTCAGCCAATGGCAGAAAGAAATCGTTCACTTGTGACTATTAACGGCACTTTAAAAGTAAGCGTAATATCCTGTCTTCTTGGTGTAGCCCCCAGTTGGGGCTGAGCTGGACGCTGCTCTCTGGGAATTGGGTCAGCTGGCTCCATCACTACATTTATGGCAACCTGTTTTCCTGTGCGATTGTTGTGCAGAACAGGCTAAAACAGTGTTGCAGGCTTTTTTTGGTGTGTATAGTAGACCCCCCCCCCCACCACACACACACACACACACACACACATACACACAAGTAGGTTACATGTGTCCTTCTTAACAGAATGTGACGCGAAGGAAAACACTGAGCGGGCCAGATGATTGTCGGTGACAATATGGCACACTGATTAAAAAGAACATTTTGAAATGATATATCATATTAAAAAGGTTGCCGACCCCTTAGTTTACAAAATTGTTAAGTGCAACCATTGATCTGTATTTGGTGAGAGAGTGGTGCTAGTGAGTGTCCTTTAAGGCCTGTTCCTTCAAGTTGCCCATGTGTTTGTGTTAGTAGATTTTTTGTATTTTTAGCTACATTACTACCATCATTTGATTGGAAAGGGACCTGTAAGATTTGCCATAAGCATGGAACAATCCAGAAAGATGCAATCAGATTTGTGATCTGGCTAATAGAGAAACATATGGCACTATGTGTATTAGATCCCCCCTAGTTATCCAGACATGACACATTTGTAGCTATAAATGGGCCCGTGCATGTGGTTATGCATTTTTTTAAACCTTATATATCTTTACAGTATATATACATTTATACTGTATATATTTCTTGAACGGGTTCCAGAGATGTTTCTACGGTTCTTGAAGGAGTTGGAGTCACAGAAAGGTTCTGTGGTTCTTAATATGGATCAACGGAAGTACTTTTCCAGGATAAAGCCGGACATGGCTCTCTGTGTGTTGCTGTTGTCCAAATCCCTTTGCTCCAGGAAAAAACACCAACCTTTAAACTAGCAAGCTGCACTGTGAAAATGGTTTTAAAGAAAATTTTGATTGTGCAATATGGCAGGCCTGCTTGGTTATTTTGCCAATGATTGTAAAGATTTACAAAGAATATGTTTACAGCATTTACTTTCTGGCATAGGGGTCAGCAACCTTAGGCATGCATGCTGTAGCTTGACCAATGGCACACTAGCAAACAGTGTGCTAGAGAGTTTTTTTGGAAATGTTGAAGTGTCCTCTCATCTGCATGCCAAATCACCTCTTTCACACCCATTGGGAGGAGCATAGCCTGTTATTTACACTAGTTTCATTGACTTTTCCCCATTCACATTGCGCAAAGTTCAACCTACTCTGTCTCTGATTGGCTACCTCTCATTTGCTTCTTTACAGAATGCGGCACAAAAGAAAGAAATAACACTTTCTGAGCGGGCTCGGTATATGATGGTAGTCTTAATACTGATTTGGCACACTCATCAACAAGAATATAAAAAAAAATGGCTGTTCATATCAAGAAGGTTGCGACCCCTGATTAAGCATATAATTTACTACTAGCCTAGCGCCGCCCAAGACAATTGTAATTGGTTTAAAGAAATGAAACAACCTATCCCAGAATGTATGTGGGTGTAGCCAGGGTGTAGCCAGACCTTACTCCACAGTCCTGTGCAGATAGGTCTGGAGATTCAAGACTCAGCGGTTCTTGAGAGGTTTTCAAGATGAATATGAGCACATACCTACACATACAGTACACAAATTAGTAAAGCTGTGGTCCAAGCATCAGGATTTGAGCATGTGTGTGTGTTATTTTGTTGTCAACATCACAGTCAGACCACACTAATATGTGTGTGACATAATGGTGAGATTTTGCTGCATATTTTATGATGTGGTTTGAGATTTGGATCTGATGTATGTAATATTTGTAAAGTAAAACTGTGTTTATCTACTTAAGAATTTAATTTTATTGACTTACAACTATTGCCAGAAGTTGATCGGATTTAGCAGGGGGTTCAGTCTTTAAGCACGCAAGCAAGCATGCACGCACACACACACACACACACAGACACGCTGACCTGAGGTAAGAGGGGTTTGCTAAAAGCAGTTGGCAAGCCAGCGTAAGGGCTAAGTCTCTCACGGTCCCACACACGCTCTTTTCTGCCTCACTCTTTCGCTCTACCCATCCATCCTTTAGCTGTCATCGGACAGACATTGCTCTCCTTTCATCTCCTCTCGTCCCAGACATGTCGGCAGCATTTATTTTCTCAGAGAGGACAGACACACAACATGAATTATTTCCACAGTCCTGTCCTGTATGAGCAGGCAGAGGGAAAGATTCAGGTCAGCAGAGGCACTCCACATCCTCCACATTTACATGCATATGCATTAGAATATAGCAACTAGACTGGATTAATTTGGAGTTGTGATTGTGGCCACCTTAAGTGTTTAAGTACAAAAAAAATCTATTCGTTTTTTTACAAAAGACAGCTGCTTGCTGCGTGCAAAAACAGCTTTGATGAGAGCCGGGAGACTGAACCAAAACTAAGAGTCGAAAAATGCTCAAACAATCCGTAGACCTGAAGCGAACTGCCAAGATTCGTAATCATTATCCGTGGGTTCGTGGCCCCCTTTCACATACGTATGATTCATAGAAACATTACACATATTAAAATTCCCAATAACTTAATATGTGACTTTTTTCCGACAATAATGACGTCTGGCATTTGGTGGTGGACGAAGTATTCAAATCCTTTTCTTAAGTAAAAGTACTAACACCACATTGTAACAATACTCTGTTATAAGTAAAAGTCCCGCATTGGAAATGTTACTAAAGCACGTATATGTCAATATCATCAGGAAAATGTACTTAAAGTTTTGAAAGTAAAAGTACTCAAAAGTAGAAATATCCTCATATTTTGGAAACTGCAAACGATCAAAACAGTTCTGTCAATCAACTATAAGTTTAATCAGCTAATCATTTCAGCTGCTGTTTCCTATACATTGTTGGGTAGTTTAATTTATAATATAACCTTGTATTTTATATACTGCATGTGTTTTGTGTGCAAAATCCTAATTTGTAAAGTTTGTAAAGTAACTAAAGCTGTCAGATTAATGTAGTGGAGTAAAAAGTACAATATTTCCCTCTGAAATGTAGTGGAGTAGAAGTAGAAATGTGCATGAAAAGAAAAGAGTAAAGTATGAGTACTTTAAATGTGTTCTTAAGTAGAGTACCTGAGTTAATGTACTTTTCACCACTGCTAGCTTTTAGTATTTGTGCACCAACTACTTAATAAATGTAGTGAATAAAGTTTAAATTCTTAAATGCCATAACAGTTTGCGGACCATCGAGACTAGAGAGCAACAATTAGGAGGCAGAAAGGGACGAGTCAGCATTTGGGATGTGATGAGGGGAGAGAGGGAAAATGGAGAGGAAGTGAAGTGTTGGGTCGGCTGGCGGACAGCAATGTCAAAACTTTGTCTGATGGGAAAATGACGGATAGAGAGAGAGAAAAAGAGAGCGGCTATGGCTTCCACTTAGAAGGATGGGAGTTTTGTTTTCCAAGGTTGCCCTCATTCATCTTTCATTGCCTTCCTCTTATGTCAATTGTGAAAGTTCATGTGTGAGAAAGTGGTTAAATTTCTCTGTTTCAAGTCTCCTGAGTTTTGGGTTTTACTCAAAATGTTACCTCGATTTGTTTTTTTTATGGACTATATATATGTTTGTTTTTGCTTGTGAAGCCAAGTGCCTCTGCAGCCCACGTGATGATAGACAGAGGGTCTGATTTCAGTTCACCACAAGGATAAATGTCAGGGATTTCAACACAAAAATGTCACCCATGCTAAGAAAGGACAACAGCAGGAAAACTGTAGGCTGAATTTACACAGGAGGAAAATCGCATCTGACTTCTAACCCTCTGTAATAGAGCCCAACCGATATTAGGCGGGCCGATCTTAGGCGAGCCGATATTAGGCATTTCCCGAACTATCTGCATCAACATTTTTAATGTCCGAGATATATATATATTCATCAGAATCATTTATAATGACAAATAAATGATTCTGATGATTGATTATCCATATATCCAATATAACCATGTTATGAGTGTTGGCGTTGCATAGTTTGTCCACCAGAGGGCGCTCTATCATGTCCTTGTTGGCAACACAGATTGTTTATTTTGATAATGTTATTTTGCTCAAAGGACTTTAAGTTTCATATCTGAAGTTTGTATTTTTATTAATCAGAACTTTTATGTATTTTGATGTTCCTCTGTTCTGTTGTGACAATAAAACAAACTATCATATTATTTTAGTAAGAACTCATAAATAACTAAAAAATAACTAATGAAATTTGTTTTGTTACGCATTTCTGAATTTTGAATATATATATATATATATATATA
>NC_045755.1:3430330-3454900 GCF_008692095.1 Etheostoma spectabile
TATATATATATATATATATATATGTATTTACATCAGACGAAATATATTGGAATATCAGATTTTTAAATAACCAAATATCGGTCTCAGCCTTAAAATCCTTTATTGGCAGGGCTCTTCTCTGTAATACAGTATACAAGTTGTGTGTATTGAAGGGAAACTCGTTTGCTACTAAAGAATGTTTGTGTTGTAACTTAAATATCTTATATCTTATATCAGATTTTCAGTGAACCGTCATCCAAAACCTAAAGTAGATTCACTTTACAACCTGGCTTTTCATTCAGACACACAAAAGCCATATGGGTATATGCATGCTCAGTTGTGTTGTCATTAATTCTTCTTCCTTTTAAGATCAGTCACCAGCATGCTGTAGCAATCAATTAACTCTGACAGATAGTGATGCCAATACAAATGGAAGAAGAAACCTCGGCATGCTGGTATTTTGCTCTCGTATGCACCTTGTTCAGGACTTATTCCAGGAGTGTTTTGTAGGGAATCTTTGTCTACTTCTTTCCTATTAGTGAACAAACGTCGTTTTAACCTGCCTCATCTACATCTAATGTAGTATTTTTTTGTACTTGTACTTCAAGACGATAATCTTTATGAACAGATATCTGCATGTGAATGCACATAAAGGAAAAAAAAAAAAAAAAAGCTACTAAAATATCTGATGGGTTTCAAAGTTTGCATTTTGGCCAATAGGTTTCCCTTATTTTGCTCTTCAAACTGACTGTTTACCTGCATGCAACCCAAGCCCGCTTAAATGTGATTGGTCGCCTTCGATACCAAAATCTTGTCCCATTGTCTATAAATTCTGCATTTCTATGCAGATATCTGTTTGTACAAAAACTGAAACCAGAGTCTTTGCGGTGGTTAGTAATATCAATTTGATCTTGTGAAACCCATGTGCCCATTGTTGTTGTTTTTAGCAGTCTAGCAGTGTCAACATCAATATTTTCAAGGAAACTGTTGTGGGAAAAACTGTCCAGCCTTTTTAAATCCAGCCTTTACAATCCAGCCTTTACAATCTTAAAATCACTCCCCACCAGCCTCTACAGCCGCATGCATCTGCTGTCATATGCGTGTAAGGCAGCAGCCTGTTCTCAACCCTTTTTCCCCAGGAGAGAAATTTTGCTTCAATGTGCATTTTAACAAGAAGCTTTGGGACCAGGAGCTAAAGTTAGTCTTCCTACTGTAGACAAAGACATCTGGAATCCCCATCAAAATATTACTGTGACATGGAGCAGCACAACAACTGTTTAATATTGAGAAAAAGACGGTTTTACAACCAATTGCAACAATAATCATGTCAGACATATTAAACTTAATCAGTACAACCTGAGGCTTTCTCAGTTTTATTCACCCCAGCCACTTGTGAGTATGTCAAATATTTGACATATGGAAAAATAGAAATTGATGGGAATGGCTACTAAATTCTTTCCCACATAGATAACTGGTGTGGCACCATTCTGCTGTTTCCCAGTTTACCATGCTAATGCCAGTGGAGTGTGTAAGCTGATTTGATTGTGCAGAAATGCCAGGGATTTTAAGTGTGTGTGTGTGTGCGTGTGTGTGTGTGTGTGTGTGTGTGTGTGTGTGTGTGTGTGTGTGTGTGTGTGTGTGTGTGTGTGTGTGTGTGTGTGTGTGTGTGTGTGTGTGTGTGTGTGTGCATGCGTGTGCATGCGTGTGTGTGTTCAGCTCCTACAATGACGTTCAACAGTAACCAACAGGTTACCTATGGGCAGGGTCGGGCCGATATTTCCTGCAGCTATCCTCGGGCCGGACCTGGCCCTTGGTCAAGCATTTGTGTTTAATCAGTACTTTATTAGCCTAATTGGGTGGGGAGAAAGCTATGCCTCTCCAGATACGGTCTCTCCTATATCCGTTGTTGGCCAGTGCGTCTGCGTGCAGACCATGGCGAAGGACGGTAGGTTATTAATCAGGTCTCCTCTATGGTTCCAGGGCTTTGATTATGTTGCTGCCTTGATCTGTCACCCACACCATTCGGCTGAGGGAGCTATGGGTCGAGTTTTTTTTCAAATCCATTTGCAATCCGTTCCATTCTGAATAAACAAACAATGCAGTTTTCATGCTTTGTTTTTGTTGCATTATTCATTAAGATCATTCCAAACAGATTTCTGTAGTTCAAATAACTCATAATTGTAGTTAAGAACGTCCGTTATGACGGCCTACATATTAAAAATTGTTGGGTTTAAATCAGGCTCGGGCTCATAATTCCAGTTAATGTGTCTGGTAATGTGCTTGATCTAAGCTTTATAAGTAAATTAATAGAGTTTTCTTCACCTGGAACAAGTTGCTATCATCATCACTATCACCTCCATCCCATTGGAGGTAGGTTTTCCATTAGCTATCATATGTTGTCAAAAAGTGTTCAATTCATTCTCGGAACCATAGAAAATCAGAAACAAAAAGTTAAGGAATGGTTCAACATTTTTAGAATCTCATTTGCTTTCTTGCTGAGAGTTATGAGAAGATTCGTACCATTTTCATGTCTGTACAGTAAATATAAAGTTGCCACTAGCAGCTGGCTAACTTAGCTGAGCACAAAGAATGTAACAGCTAGCATGGCTTATTAAAGTCTATCAAAAACACACTATTGACGTTATGTCGACATGTCAATTTACACTGAATGTTTCCTTACGAATTGAACAGAGAACACATTACATATTAATTAGAGTGCTTTGGTGGTGCTGGTTGGCTGATTTTTTTACCCTTCAGCCAGAGCCAGGATATTTGTTCCAAGTCTTTGTTTTTAAGCAAAGGTAACGTAGGAAGCTTAGCGTGGCTTCTTACAGGATGCAAATTTGCGTTTACTAGCATAGCAAAGGAATGAACTGCCCTACTCAACCTTTGCTTGGCTAGTTGGCTTATTTTCTTTTGGTTAAGTTTAGGCGTGAGGAGTGAGATTGGTTAGGGTTAGTCTGCCTTCTGTAATAAGATAGTGGTAAAGTAGAGAGAGAGACAAATCAAAGTAGATAAATCACAATGGGATACACGGCCCCAGGTCGGCAGGAGAGCCTGTGTCTCTAAACCACTGCAGTATCTCTGGGAACACATGCATGCTAGAGCCAGGCGTGTGTACAGATGGTTTACATCCAAGTCCCTGTTTGTTTTCTGTCGGTCAGTCTCTGACCTCTGGGAGAACCTCCCAATCAGGTTGACAACAGTATCATTATACAAACAGGGTTTTTAAACACACTGAGCGCTCCAAATTTCCCTGAAGCCAACGAATACACCATCAATAGAAAGATGTCAGAGTAGAAAATCAGGTGACGTCAAGGATGCTGAAAATTGCATGAAACCCGCTTCACAGCACTTCAGAGGAGTTTTTGTGAAGCGCTTGTGTAATGTAAAAGTGATTTTTGTGTTACATTGATGATACCATCGTTTCATTGTCCTTGGATATCTTTGCAATAAAAGAGGCCTAAGACTTTGCTTTTCAAAAGCCTCCAGTCCAGTCTCTGTTATGTAATCAGGTCTTAAATAGTGAACTTCTTTCATGCACAAATAGAAAGCCATAACTAACTCAAACTTGTCCGATGACAGAGGTGATTTAGGGTTCAGCATGAAAGGTAGCATGTTGTGTTTTTTTTGACTGATTACAATATAGGCTGGGGGTGGGGCACCAGTAGCATTCAATTAAAGTTGGGTTTCTGGTCCAATATTCACTCTGCTCATAGCTTTGGAGGAAATATTTGTCTCTTTAGCTGCTCAAGTTTCCACTGTGTTCACTATAGCTAATTTCTAACTTTGTCTGTCTGCTGTTTGGTGATGGAAAGACAGTGTGGAGTGGGTTAAAACCAAGCTTGTAATGCCTCTGCACAGGTGATAGCCGTGGCCGTGTGCATTATGTTTCCGGGTTGTCCGTCCATCCATCCATCCATCCATCCATCCATCCATCCATCCATTCATCCATCCCATTCTCATGATCTCAATATATCAGGAACACCTTGATCAATTTCTTCAAAAATGGCTCAAACGTCCACTTTGTCTCACAGAGTACACAGAGCAGTTGATAATCGGCAGATTTTCCTTTAACACTTGTGTTGTCTTCCCGTCAAAATCAACACTTTTGTTGATGCTTTTTAATCAACGTTTTTAACTTTTTCATACGTTTTTATCCCTTTTTTCAACTTTTTCAATATTTGTCACTTTTTTGACGTTTAACACTATGTAACACTAACTTATTAACTTTAGTTTTACTGTTATTTTTGGAAATTATGGTCAATAAACCTCATTTATAGGAAATTATACCTAGTGTTTGAAAGCAGAAATAAGGAATTATTTAGATAATTAAAGAAATGTACAGTATGTATAGTATGTTGGCGTTTCATTTTTTTTCAAATGCTATGAAATTAAATAAGACAACCCAAAATTAATGAATGTAGAGATTTGTACTTGCCAAAGAGCGTTGTGTGGAATCATGTTATTTTGGGTAGTTAGACCCATGGACAATACGAGGGTTAAGTTACCAGCCAATGATGACCAAAATGTTCCAATCCACTTTGAGGAAGGGAAAACACACAGTGAGAGGGTCAAAATTTAGAACAGAATTACACAGACAACACCCTAAAAACAAGTTCAGGTCTATTTTAATGTACAAAGGATCATGGTTAGTTTTGTTAAGCCTCTGTTCTGATTGACAGGTTGGCGTGTAGTCACGCCCTTAACCTCCCCTGGCTTTATCGTCAATTTTAAAATAAATGGGACCATAATTTAATTGATTAAGACTAGGGATTGTGATCATTGAGTTCATAAGGCCTTTCTAAACAGCTTGTTTAGATTGCTGGCCTCACCAACAATGATGACAACCAGGACATTGTCGTTGCACCATGTGAGGAAGCTCTCTATCAGTCCTCTGTACTCCTCTGTAAATATAGTCTCTAAGTGAAGACGGCATGTTTCTCACTGGAAGTTATTCACTGGAATAATTCATGTCAATAGAGTGATGACTTCTATTTCACCATAAATGCACATAATAATATATATAATAAAATCCAAGTATTCAATATGTATAGTATCTGAGTGTGGACAGATATGGGCGTGACCTCAACCCAGTCTCACGCCATCTCGTGAAATGGTCACGTTAGTTGGATTTATTGATTCGTGTACAGGTCACGTTAATGCAGTTTATTTTGTGTACAGGTCACGATTTTGTAACGTGACCATTTTCACAAACACAAACACTGGGCTGCTCTGGGGGACGCGACAACGGGGAAATAAAAAGCCACACTCGGGACGGTGACAACAACGAAATAGGCTTCCCATTGAAATACATTACTTCAAAATTTGTGATCAACACACGAAAATAACCACATTAACATGACCTGTACACCACTCAATAGATTAAATAACCTGACTATTTCACCAACTGCCATGAGACTGGGCTGATTAACTGCAACTTGACTGGTTGGGAAGGTATACATTAGACGTAATTGTAGTTTTTGCTAATAAAAACCCAGCTGGTTTTGATGAAAGTAGCCAGATTGAACTAAATAATTAACTTGCTGCTGAAATAAATTAGCTAAAAGACAATTAAATTCTCCACAGAGTTTTGTTGAACTGCACAGTCAAGTGCTAATAAGAATAGATTTCTATTGTCAGCAAAACCCAGCAGCTCTGTTTGACAGTATAAATAAACAAACAAACATAAATTTAAAACAGAAAAAATGTAAATAGCAAAAAGATGAATCAAGATAAATAACACAGAGAAGTGATGCTAAAAACAAATGGGGTCATTGCACTTTTTAGGGTTTGTTGCAGATAGCAGATCATTTGTTGTGGGTGTGTCATTAAGCTGCACCTTTCACATTAAACATGTGATTTGATGTGTATTATTACAAACATACTTATATAAGTGCAGCTGTAATAAATTGATAAAGCATTACTGTACCACAGTAGTATATTACTACAGCTTTTTGTTTATCTTGTGTTCATTCGTCATAGATATTTAAAAGAAACAATCTTTTATGCCGAATGTCAAAATATTCCAGTTACAACGATGCCAGGTTGACCTGATGAATCAGGGCTCGATTAGGGCTGCTTGATTATGGAAAAAAATCATAATCACAATTGTTTATCACCAATAGTTGTTGACTTTAACCCTTGTGTTGTCTTCCCATCAATCGTCATGTTTTGGCGCTTTTCCTGATGTTTTTGCTGGGGGGGGGGGGGGGGGGGGGGGGGGGGGGGGGGGGGGTTCTACGCTTTTTTAAATTCGTAGCCTAATTTTCACATCATTATACGAAACAATTTTTTTTCAGCACTTTTTTTCTCTTTTTTTGTCATTTCTTCCAAGGTTTTGGTCACTTTTTTTTTCTGGATCTTTTGAATTGCCCTTATAATAAATATATGAATAATAATAAATAAATAAAAATATGTAAATGTTGTCTAAGGGAGTGTAGCCTTTGGGAGGGGCAGATGTGTACATATCATTCAGAACACAAGACAAAGTAAGAGCTTACTTGCAAATGTAGGGTGCAAAACAATTACTCTAAGACATTGTTTTTCTGATCGTTAGGATCCAAAATCCTGATCCCTCGGTTACATGTTAAAGGGATGGTTAATGCAGGCAAGAACAAAACACTAAAGTCATCAAAATGGATCCCTAATCTGTAAGTGCACCGACATTCACCCAAAGTCTTCCACAGAGTTCAGCCTCTAAAGTCAGCCCTCCATTGCACAGCAGCAGGATTTAAAGCTCACTGATTGGATGTTAGTTCTAACACTGTAGTAATGCTAAACCTATTAAAAAACAAGGGACAAGGGAGTGTGGCATAATAAAGATAAACAGCCATATCATTTTAAAGTACATAAATAAAAGCAGGTCTGTGTTTAGAGATGGAAATATAAGACAAGTGTACTGTTGAACTGTTACAATGAGACTCTGTTACCGACCATGACTGAACCGCATGACGAGGATCCCAGTTTCACCAAAGGTCTCATAATTTCATAACAACGGGAGAAGAAGCTGAGTGTTTGTGGACATCACAAAAGTTAAATTCACATCAATAATGACTTCACTGTGGTGTTATGTAATCCAGTTGTTCCCCTTTAAACCAGTAGGGCAAAGAATACCTCTGTGTGTTGACATAATGTGGAACATAAGTGACGTTAGTTATCCGTCCTGCTGTTTTTCTTTCTGTGTTGAAGCCTCCTTCTGTCTCCACAGTATCACGTACATCTCCAGACAAATTATACCTGCATCCAATCCTTCTTGTACCCAGATCTAGAATAGAACAACTATTTGTATGGTTTTGCTTGCAGTCGATCACCACACGTATTCTTTGATTTAATACTACATGGGATTTGATCCCAGGTGGACAGGGGTAAGGGTACTGGGGTGAGGGTTTAAGGGTACTGGATTTTCCTGGGGTCATGTGTGGGATTTCCCCCTTTCTGGTCTACATTTCCCTGCCTCTACTGAATAATTTTTCATCCCCGGTGGGGAGAAAACGTTATGTAATGTTGATCAGTGCTACTTCACCAATAGATACCTAAAATAGAAGTATTTTAAAATAAAGCGCTGTAACGTGAATAGTCTGTAGTGCCATAGAACGATTAAATCCGTGCGGCAGTTGCTGGCTGTATTTAGCCGCTACAGAGCTCCGGGACGCTGGTTACCAGTGTCAGTTGTTTAGCCGCCAGTAGGTGACTGTGAGCCGGCCACAGGCACCGCCAAATGTCAGTTATTTCAGGGACCTGTAGTGGAGTTCAGCCAGAAAAAGTGAGCGTCATGCAGCAATGAAAGTTACGTTTAGGCACAAAAACAATATCCGTTCAAACATCAGCGTTTCGCCGCAAAGTGAACTCCTCTCCCCAAGAGGTGCTGTGTTTTATGTTGACACCAAGATTTTGTGCTATTTCATTCTGAGATTATTTTCCATTGAATATTGAAGTTCATACATAAGTGTTTTGGCCGAGTGGCACTATCCATGGTATTGGATGGGGGATTTAATTCTCGCATGTTTTGTTTTGTGGTGCATGATCTAACCCGGAGCTGTGGAGCAGGGGTTATTAAAATAATAATGGTTGACCTATTCATATCTACATCATGTAAATATGAATATATGTGAATATGAGCTTAACTGTATCTGTGGATGGCTACCTTATCTATAGGCCAGTAAGCCTATAATCATGACAAATAATATGTCGGAATCAGTTTAATGTATATTTTCAGACATATTTTATTGATTACTATTTTGGTGGCCCCCCTGCAGGAACTCTGAGGACGCCCCGTACCCATTTTTTGAAGATCTCTGCTCTACACCACCTAAAACACTCTAAACTTCACGCTTTTGATTTCATCTGAGGTCATCTACTGGAAAGTGTTTGTGTAAGACATAATGGCAGACACATCTAAGATATTGTGACCAATTTATTTCAAGAAATAACTGAAATTAGTGATCGAGGAAAGAACATCTATTCCAATTTATCACCTGTCAAATCTCATGTTTTACCCTCAAGGCTTTCATTTTAGTATCCTCGCCGAGATCTTACTGCCATAAAATGACGATTTAGTCAGACAGTTAGTCTAACTTCATGTCTCTGTGATAAAATACTGGCCTTGCTTTAAAATCACAAAAACACAAGCTGTGCTAGTAATAAGAATTCATGTGTTTGAAAAGACTTTTGTTATTGAATCAAATGTCTTCAACCATCTGAAACAGAGAGACAGAGGACAAGGGGTTGGACACTGACCCATAACACCCATAATGGGTCACATCCTCCTGCCGTTGTCGTGACAACATTCATGATGCTCAGAGACTAATCCAGCAGGAAGTAGAGATGAGCATTAATCACGTCTCCTCTGACAGCATGCACAGATTACACACAAACTCAAACTCCCATGTTTATGCCATAGACATACATTATGTTTTACCAATTCTAATGTGTATGTTTAAACCCATTCAAATAAACGTGATTTTCCAACAGCTGTATGACCAGCAAAAAGCCCACAAGACTCACTACCATTAAAATAACCCACAGCTTTGCCACAAGGGGTCAAAGTCAGATCATTTGTTCCCCCTCAGAGTAAAAGCAGACATAATCCAAAGGTTATAATCTAGTAGAGAGGTGACACAGCGGGCTGGTAATCCTTCTACAGCATCATCAGGGAAGCCCCCCCACCCCTCTTGTCCATGCAGGATTGAACACATCCGTTGTGGCTTTACGCCGAGACTCACTACTCAGATGAAATGGGATTGTAGAAAACTGGGCAGTGAAGGTGAACACAGTGAGAGGGACAGAGTGTGAAGAGGACAGGGGGGTAAGATGAAGCGGATGAGGGCGCCGAACAACGTGCTCGTCCATTCATAAATCAGTTTGCACGTCACAGCAATATCCCCTCGCATTTGTCTAAGTCGAAGCCTCCCTTACATGACGTTAAAGCGGATCACACCATACAGACTGGTGTTCCCTATAAAGGCAATGATTGGTGAATTTCTGGAGCACTGGGAGTTACTTGGAAGAACAACCGGTATTAACTGTATAGTCTGAATGTCCCAATAGTGACTTGAATGACAATGATGCATGATCAGCACAAAACTGTCAACAAGCAACAGCAAGATTTTAGTTCAAGTGAAAGCAGTGTATTGAAGCTTTGTCTCAAAGTTTCAAACTGACACTTAATTTGGAACAATTTAAACTTGACCCACAAAGCCTAATTCTAAACTATGGTGTTAAATTGCTGTTCAGTTCATTCACTTTGCATTCGTTGCCTCACAGAGTGACGAGCAAACTTTTCTTTTTTTAGAAAACTGCAAACTGAATATTCCAGCTATAGTGTCCAATATACTATAGTGTGCACATGTGGCCTATTGTCCAGACTGATGGTGGTGGTGAAACTGCCATAGTTTGCAGAAGCTACATGATGTGCAAAGGATAGTGCACAGCACAACGTTACATAACAAGGGTTTACAAGAGTGTTTTTTTTTGGAATGCCTTGTGGTTAAACCTGCTCAACAAGTCTTATTCATGGCAGGAGTCTCCACAATGCTTTTACGTGTGGTAAATATTACAATGGTACCCTTTGTCAGACAGCCTTGGTCCAGTGGAAAAGTTGAGGAGGACCAAAAGACTGTATTTGTTGATCAGGGATTTCCACACGTCGCCCTCGTCGGTCCGCTAACTTGTTGCCCCCACTACCAATATTAGCTAATCTTTTGCAGCAATTTTCTAACTGAAAAAAATGTGCATATAGGCTGAAATTCACAGTGTTGCTTTGTCGGGATTAAGAATGGGCATTAAGAACCGCTTCCAATTTGGAATCATTTCAAAAACTATGATTCCAATAAAATCATTTTTTTATTGAAGTTGTTTGGAAACTGTGATTTTGAATCTGAATATCAGTTCCAAATTCAACGCGCGCACGTTTTGGTTTCCGTAGCCGCTGCCATACTTCCAGGCGCTTGTTTTGTCACAGTAACTGTAAATGACAAATCAAAATAAGATGTCTCTTATCTCTCTCGTATCTGTGAAATAAGCATGTAACCTGTTTCAGCTCCACCCCTCAAAGAATTGGAATCGTGAATTGAGAAGAACCAAAATTGAAAGGAAGAATTGGGAATTGGACTCAGAATTGTTCAAATCAAAGCGATGCCCAACCGTGGGCGGGATTAGGCCGCTAGCTAAACATCCGCTAGCTGCTAGCCTATAGAGTGTAAACCCTGAAAACGGAAGCTTTCTCCCGTCCATCTCAGCCGAGAACGGAGAAATGTCTGGCTGAGTTGAGTTCTAATTGAGCAGTCTGATGTATGAAAAGGTTATACTGTGGCAGCCTGGTGTCGTCAAGAAAGAACGTATTCACTTTTCATACCAAGGAGCACAATGTTGGCGATTGTGGCTGCCAACTAAATAGACATGTTCTTTCAAGTCCTGACTGTTGGTTGTTAAACAGTCATAGATTACAGAGGCTGGATGCCGTGCAGAGGATAGCGTACAGCATAAAGTTACATAACTAAGGGTACACTTGGTGATAAACAATGTTTCTTTGGAACGCGAAGGCTTGGTGGTTATACCGGCTGATGCACATTTATTCATGGGACTCTCCACATTGCTATTAAATATTACAAAGGTACCTTTTTTGGAGACAGCCTTGGTCAAGAAGTAACACTGAAGGGGAGGGATTTTATACATTAAGTAACAAATACAGACTCTGGGTTATGTCGCTACAATGTTCGAATGGTCATTTAAATAGAATTTAAACACAAAACAGCCTCTTCATCCATGATTATTACATCTAAACTGTTGAATCCAAAATGTTTCCTCCTATTATGGCTTAAAAGTGTTTGCATCATGATTATTGGTTCAGCACAGTCCGCTAATGTTCTCCATTTAGCATTAGCAAAGAGAACGATGCTAACCTGCGTAACTGGACGGTTGGACAGGGTATTTAACAAACACGTAAGGTCTGTTGTGCTTTTGCAGAACAATTTTTTTCCCACGTTGTAACAAGAGTTTAAATTTAAAATTAAAGAGTGACTGGCCTACAATATTTAATGACCTAGTTTAGTATCACACCAACATACAGTGTTTTATTTCCTGGTTGAGGTCTTTGGTATTGTTTTGAAGTGATAATGGATATGCCCTTGCCAAAAAAATTTACCTACCAATAATTATGACTGCAACGTGTACAGTAGGATTTATTTGTGGCCTCTGAAATCTCTTGAACAAATTTGCATTAATACAGCAGAGAGAGAAATTATTTTGCTCTACACACTCCCAACTGCTTTCAATTTGAGTCAATACTCATTAATGTGGACCTTCGATATGATGTGAACAGGGCTTGAATTTTTTTGGCAAACTCATCTTTATAATCTACAGATCTTTAAAATAACCTAACCATGTGGGACACCAGATTGGCTAAGAAGTAAATCAATTTTCAGAAGTCAGAGTGTATATGTCTGCATTACCTCTTTCAATGCTACTATCGGATTTCTGTGAACCTAGCCAGTACTGTGTGGTTTACCTACTGTGTGATGCCCTTTATTGGACATCGTTGCCACTTTTTGTGTGTGTGTGTGTTTATTTATATATAATACATTTGGGTTGGGTTTGTTCAGTGCTAGCATTGAAATTAAAAATTGAAAATATGGAAATGCGTATCTAATAACTTAAACTGGCTTATTATTAAAAGGCTAAAGCTAAATAGCACTGAGCTAATCAACCACCCGGTGGTTTTGCTAGCTGCATAGAATCTGTGAAGATTTAAGATCTTGTGTATTTCTTTCACTGCTTTTACATCAGTTTGTGTGTATACTTTAACATTTAAAGACACATCTGCTTTTTCAGTAGTTTCAGTTTTACAGCTTCACCCACGTGTCAACAAACAGCTTAACCTTTACATAAGCTTTGTGTTCACTAGGAAGACTGTTCGCTATCTGCAGTCATTAAGATTGAGATTCTCAAAACAAATCATTGTCATCTTGTACTGTGGAATTATTCATAACGGACTTATTTAGTTTTTTTGTCTGTTAAAATTAAGAAAGAACTTATTCACTTGTCATACCAAGGAGCACAATGCTGGCGATTGTGGCTGCCAACTAAATAGACATGTTCTTTCAAGTCCAGACTGTGGGTTGTTAATTACAGAGGATGGAAAATGTGCGGAGGATAGCGCTCAGCATAAAGTTACATAACCAAGGTTACACTTGGGGATAAACAGGGTTTCTTTGGAACGCCTATTGAGGCTTGGTGGTTGTACCAGCTGATGCACATTTAACTGCTTTTAGGTGTATTAAATATTACAATGGTACCCTTTGGGAGACCGCCGCCTTGGTCCAAATGAAAGGTTAAAGACAGAAAGGCTGGCTTTGTTGATTGTGGATTTCCAAGTGACTGATATCCATTTATTAACAAATACAGACCCTGGGTTATATCACTTCAATGTTAAAACACATTGAAATGTAATTAAACGGTTACTTAGAGGTTAAAAATATTTCAACCAAATGTTGTCAATTTTTAACTTGGACGTCTTACTTGCAAATTACCAAATTTTACTGGGTAGATTTGCGTTCCTGTTCCATGCTCATTTTCCAGGAAAAAAAACAAAAACACTAGACAAGGCTGGATCCCCACCCAAAAACTGGAGCCCCTAGGGGAATGCAAAGACTCTAGGTTTACTGTGTGGAAGTTATTTGTGGTAATTGAATTAAACGCAGAACTGTTTTTTAATCCTTCATGCACCACTAAATAATGATGTAAGCCTAAATGATAATTTATAATAATAGTTTATACTGTTCATTGATCCCCAGTGGGAAATTACAATTTACACTCTATTTTGTTATAGTAATCACTACACACAGGCCTGAAATACACACACATGCTCCTATTCATGCACAAATGGAGAGATGCCACAGTGAGTTGGGGGGGGTACAGTGCCTTGCTCAAGGGCACCTGGCAGCGCCCAGGAGGTGAATCTTTCCAGCTACCAATCCACACTCCGTACTTTGGTCCATACTATAGATTTAAGGCCTTTTATTGTTTGAGCTAATATTTTGTAATTAAAATTGTGCTCAACCAAGTTACCACAAATAAATTACTGATCACTAACTAATACATACAGTACATTGTAAACAGCCACTAGTACAAAAGTGTGACAGCATCCTCAATGAATTCCTCAAAAGGAAAATGTGAAACAAGTTGAAATGAGATGATTTGTGTTTTGGTGAAAATCTGGCAGGTGGAACTGATTGTGTAGTTATGCTAAAATAATATTGATGTCATGTATACAACATGCAGTCATGTGACAACGCCACCAGTACAGTAAATTGCCTGTTGATACATCAGCTTTCTTTTTCTGTGCCTGTGTATTTTTCCCAAGAAACCACTTTGAAGCCGAGGCACTCAAGCTGAGGCATTGCGGCCATTTGTTTTTGTACCATTCAGTTACAGTTACAAATTTGGTGATGACACGACCCATCCTCATGTGAACACAACAGCCTTTGACCTCTCTGATGAAAGCATACATAAATTAATCAAAACGGTGATGAGATTCTACGACTTTTGTTCCAAATATAGTGCGCCATGTCTTTATTTAACTTTAACGTCTGCCATGTTCACATTGTTGCTATTGCTGGTGTGCTTTATTTGTATATGTACTGTATAATCCTAAAGGCTCAGTTATGGAAAATATCTTTTTTTGGTCATCAGAGACAAATAATGAAAATAACAGATACTGCTTTATTTTCCCAAATTTGTTTGGGTCACTGTCCTCGAAGCTTATGTGAAGACAAGGGAAGAGAGATATTACATCAACGATTTCTGTTGGAAGTCTTTCAATTTTCTGGGTGATTACTATCCAAAGACAACATAGAAGGAAGCTGTGGGCTCACAGCCAAAGGCAATACATCTGTCAACCACGTCAGCTCGCTTGTTCCTTAAGTACAGCAGTACATGAGGAAAATACTCTCCTGGGTCATGCTGCATTTCACTTGAAGCAGGTCTGATACCCACCAGGAGTGTCAGTCATTACCACACAAACACCACTGGAAGTAACAATGTACTTTAAGATTAAACTATGGATCCAAATAGGCTTTCAAGACAGATACATACAATAACCAAGCATACTTCCCTTCATATATCATCTCAATGTGTCATTATCAACGGTGACCGAATGATCTGAAACTCTGCTGAAATTGCTCTGGTCAGTCTGGAAGTGACTGACCAAGAGAAGGAGAGAAGAAACAGGGAGAGATAACCAGTGGTGGAATGTAACTACATTTACTCAAGTACTGTACTTAAGTACAAAGTTTAAGTACTTCTTTTGAGTCTTTTCTTTTCATGCTCCATTCTACTTCTACTCCACTATATTTCAGAGTGATACAACGTACTTTCTATTCCACTACATTAATCTAACAGCTTTAGTTACTACCTAATAATATAACGGCCTACAAGTACAGCTGAAAGCCAGTTAAACCCTTAGTTGATTGACAGAACAGTTTTGATTGTTTTCAGTTTCTAAAATGTGAGTACTTTTACTTTTGATACTTTAAGTACCTTTACTTGATGATACTTGCATACTTTTACTTAAGTAACATTTTCAATGCAGGACTTTTACTTGTAACAGACTATTTTCACTGTGTGGTATTAGTACTTTTACTTAACTTAAGGATCTCAATAATTCTTCCACCCCTTCAGATAACAAAACAGCAGCAGATCAGCGTTGGACAAATTGCTGCTCCATTTTGGACCTCCATTTCTCAAAGCTAGTGACATTCAAAGTCCTGCATGTAAAGTAATAATCCACATTTTCCTCTCTTTATCTGACATCTACAAAATCTTAATCTGTTTAATTAATTTGTTCCAATTGATTGGCAGGTTTACCTCCCAGGCTGCAGCATGTATTTCTAAGTTGAACCAATCAAATGCTTTAAGTTAGTGGTTGGCAAAAAATGGGTTGGGGCCAAATTTGGCCCGCCAACAAAAATATTTGGCACAACAGCTCACTGTAAATTGGATTTCTGTGTGTTTGCTTCACTGAAGATAACGTCCTGTCCGTCGGATGCATCGCACACGAGTAAGTACCATAAGGCCTGCAACTTTTTTCCCTCTTGGTGTGTGTGTGTGTGTGTGTGTGTGTGTGTGTGTGTGTGTGTGTGTGTGTGTGTGTGTGTGTGTGTGTGTGTGTGTGTGTGTGTGTAATTTCATTTCAAGAAATATTGCAGTTAGCATATTTGAAGGGTGTAATTTGTATTATTTTTTTGTTGTTATTCAATCTAACAGCTAAATATTGTTTGTACATTCAAGTTATCATTCATTGAACAATACCTTTTTTGTTAAAGAGTTGTCTGGGGTCAGTTATTCCAATACAGCACAGTAGATTTGCAGGTTAAAAGTAGGGTGGTATATAACTAATCCAAAATAGGTAACCCTTCATGGAATCTACCTTAAAGTAATTCAAGCTTGTCAAGTCAAATAACCTAAATGGCTTTAATAGAAAAATGTATTTTACGCATGGTGATGCATCTAGATATCGGATCGAAGACAAGATAAAAGTAATCGAATCAGGGGATCAGTGAAGATTCACAACTCCATTCGTGACACATGTCAATTAAAGGTGCGTCCTGACCCAGAGCGTCAGAAAGGGACACCGATAGTCCCAAAGCAAGTCCCAAGAGCGTCAAATAGTGGCACGTCTAAATATGACGCCAAAGTGCCAGACACAAGTCCCTAGAGCACCAAATAGGGACGCCATTAGTCCCGACACAGCGTCAAAAAGTGACGCCAAGAGTCCCGACCATGTGCTTCTTAAGTATGAAGCTAAAAGAGACATTTTGCATCATAACAAAAGCCAAAGGCATCTGACCAAGCTTTGCTGGACTTTGTTGCTTTTGGACGGAGCCATTCTAGCAATTTCCACCATTGCCAGTCTTTATGTGATGCTAACTGGTTGCTAGATGTAGCTTCATATTTAAATTAAATCAATCTTCTCATCTTACTAACTGAAAGACAATAAATTATAGGCTCTATATTTCCTAAAAGGTCAAACTATTCCTTTAAGGATAATTTTAAGTTGCCATCTTGGGACTTGTTTCTATCCTTAAAACATGTGTGTCTGGGACGGAAGAGGCCCCTCATTTCCCAGCAGAACATGTACATTTAAAGCATTTACCTTAGCTGTATGGTTGTAGGGAACCATCCCAGTTTTACTGTGAGCAGTGATCTAAGACGGGTTTCACACATTCCCAGGGTTACAACAATAAATCAAGCGAAACTCAGTAAAGACTTTACAGTGAGCAGTGACAGCTTTATAATCATAACGTTCTGGTAAAATCCAAACCATAGTCCACCAATGCTCTCCAAAGAGCAAGATAGGTTAAAGTACCCATATGATGCTCATTTTCAGGTTCATAATTGTATTTTGAAGTTGTACCAGAATAGGTTTATGTGGTTTAATTTCAGAAAAACACCATATTTTTGTTGTACTGCAAATTACTGCAGCTCCTCTTTTCACCTTGTGTGTTGAGCTCTCTGCTTTAGCTACAGAGTGAGGCATCTCACTTCTGTTCCATCTTTGTTGGGAGTAAGTACTGCTAGCTAGTTAGTTGGAGAGTGAGGGAATGCCACGCCAGCAGCTAGGCAAGCTTTACGACGTTTGTTGTAGAGAGTGACACGGGAATCAATTGTTGCTCCCATCACAAGGCCATGAAAATACTCCAGTCATATCCCGATCACGTGACTCCCCCCAAAGAAAAAAAATCCTGTCCTGCAAAATCCCAAGAAAAAGACTCAAATCCCACCACGCTCCCTTTTCCTTCCCTGTGTGTGTGTGTGTGTGTGTGTGTGTGTGTGTGTGTGTGTGTGTGTGTGTGTGTGTGTGTGTGTGTGTGTGTGTGTGTGTGTGTGTGTGTGTGTGTGTGCGTGTGCGTGCGTGTGTGTGTGTGCGTGTGTGTGCGTGTGTGTGTGTGTGTGTGCGTGTGTGTGTGTGGGAGCACAGCTGCAGCTCCTCTGGCATGCTGCGCAGATGTTTTGTGTGGATGCAGAGGCGTTCGTCTCTCACTGCTGGGTGGGTAAGTGTTAGGTAGTGATGAACTTTTGGGACTTTTGCAGGTCACGGTATTCCTAATCAACAAACGTATTGTGAGTTGTAAGCGGATCTCTTTTCTAAAACGAAATGCCTTTGGGCGCACACACCGCATTGCAGCGCCATTTTTTGATTTAATCTTCGACTCTGTTCCGCTCCCATTGATTTCTTCGCTCTATCCATCCCTATCATGTTACCGACAGTGACATTTACTCCCGTACAGCGGGACTCCTGCGGGAATCGCGGGACCGTAAAATTGTCACCCTCCGGTGTGTTACAAAGTGACGCACGTTCGTCACGGAAGTAAAGGTACCCTTCTTTGGAGCAGTTGGTGAACAGAATTTTCTGTTGGAGATGGTAACTCCTGCGGACTCTGGGCTTTTTCACTTTGTAAACCTGTCACATGCACAAAAAGATATAACACAATAAAGGAAAGGCAAAAAGCATATAATGAGCAATTTATATGATGATAGTCCACCATTAAGTGGGAGCCGTGGCCAGAGGCATTATGTTTTTGGGTTGTCCGTTCATACACACGTCCATCCGTCCCATTCTAGTGAACACAATGTCTCATGATCATCCTGGAGGGAATTTTCTAAATTGGGCACAAACATCCACTTAGACTTACACCATCCGGCTTGCATTTATCTTCCTATATGTGTAAACGCAGCTTACCTTGCATTGACTTCTGCACAAAGTCCTCATTTAACGCTTTTATACATAAAACAGGCCAGCTTCAAACCACGTCATATTTATTGTTTTTACACAACCTTGACCACACCTGCCCTACATACAGAAATAGACAACATCAAAACATGAGTATAACTTAAAGTCTCCTGTAGACCTCCTGTGCTCTCATCATAGTAAAAATAGAAGGCACATTAATTCTGCTGACAGGCAGAACAAGGTTTGGACCCTCTTACCTACAGCCTGTAATGTTCCCTGCAATTGTCGTTCTGGAAATGAACCTTTCGATTGTGCCACATTTATTTAAAGTTTGCTTACAGGGTATTAAGTGGCTTTTGTGTTTTTTGGCAACAGAGTCCTTCATTCTTGATTCCATCGTGAAGATGACAGTAATATATACACTGTTAGATTTATTATTGTACTTTTGCAGTTACTCACTGGCTACTCTATTGCCAGTAAATTACTGCAATCACAGTAGAACTGCTCTACTGTAGCTGGAGTTTACAGTATGTTAATTTAATTGTGTTTTATGGTACCATACTGTAACTCTGTTTCAGAATATTGTACGGCAATTGTGTTTAACCTGCTGAGGTCTAAGGGCATTTTCTTGAATTTACATTTTTTTAGGGTATTTGCATATAACTGATCAACACGTGTGTCATATCAAAATGTTCAGAACAAACTCAGCTTTCCATATAGTGAAACAAACATTTTTTCAAGTCCGTAGGGAGTTGGGTTGGGAACCTCACCTCCTGTGCTATAGAAATAAAGTGGATTGGATTGGACTGGGCCAAGGTGCTCTTGGGCAAGGCACCAAACCCCCAACTGTTTGGGGTGCCTTTCTATGGGCAGCCCACCCTCAGATAATCTACAATTACTATAGTAGTATTAGTTCAAATACAGTAAATAAAAGTTATTTATTGTCACAGATATATAGAAATTACTTTTACTATTCTCAATGGCGTAAATAACAATGTCACAAAACTTAGAGGCCTAAAGAAATATCAATATTGGGCACTACAAAACCATAGACAATAGAAAACACTACATGACACTACAAATATTAAACATCAACACATCAGTTAAAGTATTTACGAATAAATGTAACTAGGGCTGCAACTAACAACTATTTTCATTGTCAATGAATCTATTATCTATTATCAATTAACATTAGTATGTAGTTTCTTCATGAGTAACTAATAAGTGACAGTGTATTCTGGAATTATTCACATTTGGACAGAACAACTTCCTTTATTAGTGGCACTTTGTCTCTGTTTTTACATAGTTTTTTTATTTTTCATGTAATCTGTAACACGTTTTACTGACAACTGTATAATATCTATATAATAGTCAATGTAAACATGGGCCTGTATTTACCAAGCTTCTCAAAGTGCCATTTTAGTCTTAAGGGCTAAGAATTCATAAAAATTCAAAGGGACTTAAATCTCCAACAGAAAACACTGTTCACCTGCTCCAAACAGCTCTATTGCAGTCCAGCCTTTACTTCCACAATGACAACCATCACTTTGTAACACATGTTATAATGCTCACCTAGCTGCTAGCATGGCATACCTTCATACCACCAGGCACCGGAACAGCTTCTTTCCTACAGCTGTCACGCTTCTGAACGCCTCCTGATACAACTATAAGAATGGCAACCCCCCCGTCCACTCATACAATAATAATATATGGACTGTCCTCACACGCACACACATACCATGGACTGTTCCCCTCCCACACATACACATATGTATATAATCGTTATATATTTTGTAAATCTAATCTGCCATTATTTATCCTGTATTATAAACCCGCTAATACATATATAATCCTTTTACTAACACTCCTGTATATTCTGTATAATCTGTGCATAGACCTCCTATATTTATATTTATACACTACATTTTATAGTCCCTTACATTTACTTACTTTTTTTGGTTATACATATACTTTATACTCTGTATAATCTGTATAATCTGTCATAGAGCTCCCATATTTATATTTTTACACAACATCTTAAAGTTCCTAAAAGTTTAGAACCTAAAATGAGCATAATATGAGCACTTTAAGTCAATTCCAAGCAGTGTTCTTGTGAGTATTTCTCAGAGGCTTGATACATACGGACTCAGGTTCTTGCTCTAATCTTAAACCCTACAGCACCATCCAGTGTACACTGATAGTAATGACACATGTTTCACATTTCAGTACCTAGAGAACTTTGAAATTGTAATGTTTTTTTTCTATACTGTCGGTATAGATTCCTTACTTATTGTTTATTGAATGTTTTGCTTATTTAACTTATAAGTGCATTTCTTTGATGTTTTTATTTGGTTTATTTTTGATATGTCTGAAATAAATTATATAATAAATCACACAAAAATGTATATTGCGCCACATGTGCATGATAACTCAAGTCGTCATTATCAACTGCAATATATATACATGCTGAACATAGTCTTCAAGTAGTCAAAACCTAGTCTGTATCCTTGACTTTTAACTTCCGGAATGGCTCCGGTGCTGCAGGAATGGATGCATGTATTCGCTTTCTTTGGGTTGTATTTTAAACTCCGGTGGATTTCTGAGGACTATGATAAATTTATGTCCAATCTGAGTTTTCTCTTGCAGGACGAGTGGCTCCATGCAGAGCTTAGCACCGCCCACGACGATTGCGATTGCTTTAAAGAAATGCCAGTAAAACCAGAGCACGGTTTTCTCTTATCCCAGAATGCTAGGTGGAGTAGCCAGACCCTCCTCCACTTCGTAGCGTGTGGGTGTTCTGGCAAAGCAAGACCAGTCAAAACCAAATGAACTCAATAAGCCAATTTCACAGACGACATGGAGCCGCATACATGATTATATTTTATATTTCTAAGTAAAATTTTAAAAGAACTTAAAAATAGATTTGAAGTTGAAATGGTTATTATTTCCCCAATCATACATGTACACAACATTAAATGCAATGCATTGTGTTAATGTAGGATGGGTTTACTCCTTTGTAGTAAATATTCCACACCTATCAGCCAAATTTTGAAGTTTCTAAAAAAAAAAAGAAAAAAAACAGTCTTCTCCCAGAGAGTTGCTGTTTTCCCCTCTCCCCCTCTCTAGGATTCTACTGTAATTGAAGACTATGATTTTCCCCACACACCCTGTCCTGGAACAATATATCAATTTACGTCAGTTACACACACCGCACCTGTTGCCAATCAGCCAATTTCCTTTGTCCTACAAAATCATTGGATATCATTATGTTTCAGTTGATTTAGGGGGAGTTGCTGCTCTGCCTTTCTGTTTTTTTCATTTCAGATTTTCAGATTAAATTTAATTTATAGATTCAAATCCTAACAGAACGTATCCCAGAATACTTGGAGATAAAGTTGGTTCACACCACACTCTATAATTTAAAGAGACCCAACAATTCCCCGAAGAGCATGCAATTGGTGAGACTGCAGCAAGGGAAAAACTTCCTTTTAACAAGCAGAAACTTTAGAAAGAACCTGGATTTATCTGCCGATATTCTTTTTTTACCAAACACCCCAATTGTGGAGCAAACCATTTGGTTCATTGTTGCATCAATTTACTCCAAATATGCATTAAGAACTAAGATCAATGTTGTGTATTTAGACATATTTCATCCAAAAATACAAATGGTTAGAACATACAAATTGAAAGTGGAGTGGAATACACTGCAACAATGTTTGACTATTCTGTGTATGTTAGGATAAATGTTCCGTGAAGGAGGAAAACAGCCATCCAAGCCAGCAGGAGGCAGGTATTTGTTATACTGAAAAGATCCTTTGGGTGGAGTATCACTTTAATATGATCTATGTATTATACCCGTGATATAATTAGCCAAATCACATTTAAGCTGTACAATGATAAACTAGAATTACTATCTACAAGGATTGGGCTTTTTTCACAACAGATATTTTTGATTATACAAGTGTAGCTAATTACATTAAAGATGGCTGTGTTCCATTCAAGGGTTCCAGTGAGATTAGATTAGAAATACTTTGTTCATCCCACAATGGCGAAATTCCCTTATTACAGCAGCAGTGGTTTTCTACAGTAAAAGCAAAAAAAAAAAAGTAAAACACACAAACAAACAGGCAAACAACAGACAATGAGCAGAAGGTATAGACTGAATTTAAAGGGGCGTCAAATAAAGATATTGTAAAGTGTGGTTGCCATAGTACAAAAAACAATATTGCACTGTAAGTAAGTGACATTAAATGAAATTGATATTGAGTCACAAAAAGTCCTGAGGAGAGTCCTGCACACTCCAAAGGACCTGAGTCTCCTCAGCAGATGAAGGCGACTCTGACCCTTCTTGTATAGAGCATGGGTGTTGTCAGTACAGTTCAGTTTATTGTTTAGGTGAACACCCAGGAATTTGTGGCACTCCACTACCTCAATGTCCGATCCCTGGATGCTCACCGGTGAGAAGGGGGATGTTTTTCTCCTAAAATCGACAATCATCTCCTTCGTCTTGCTGGTGTTAAGCTGAAGCTGGTTGAGCTCACACTAGCTGACGAAGTCCCTGATAACCATCTTGTATTCCAGATCGTTCCCCTCAGAAACACATCCAACAACAGCTGTGTCATCAGAAAACTTCTGGGTGTGGCAGTGGGTGGTGTTGTGTGTGAAGTCAGAGGTGTAGGGGGTGAAAAGGAAGGGGGAGAGCATCGCACCCTGAGGGACACCTGGGCTGCAGTGCATCACGTCAGACACACAGTGATGGAGCCTCACATACTGTGGTCTGTTGGTGAGATAATCCGTAGTCCATGCAACCAGGTGTTGGTCCACTCCGGCACTCTCTATCTTCACGCTGAGCAGCGAAGACTGGATGGTGTTAAAAGCACTGGAGAAGTCAAAAAACATAACTCTCACAGTGCTCCCGCTGTCCTCCAGGTGTTGCAGCGATCTGTGCAGCAGGTAGATCACTGCGTCGTCCACCCCAATCCTAGGCTGGTAAGCAGACTGCAGGGGGTCCAGCTGTGTGCCCATCAGGGTTCAAAGGTGATCTTCTCCATGGTCTTCGTCAGGTGAGAAGTCAAGGCAACAGGCCTGAAGTGGTTTGGCTCCTTAGGGCGTGGCAACTTCTGTACCGGGACCACACAGGAGGTCTTCCACAAGGCTAGGACTTTCGCCAGGCTCAGGTTGAATAAATGCCTGATCACACCACAGAGCTGGTAAACACAGTCCCTGAGGAAACTTGGGCTGATGCCGTTAGGGCCCCAGGGCCTTCCTTGCCTTGATCTTCTTAAGTTGACTTCTCACCTTATCATCTGTTATGGAGAAGGGGGTGGAGGATGACTGGGGTGTGGGTGTGGGGATGGTGGGAGGTGAGAGTCTCAGGGAGGGGGAGAGGGAGGTGGTGAACTGATGAGCGGTTTGAGGGGGGAGGAGCGGGCTGGTGGGCTTATGTTGTTGAGGGTCGTTGAAGGTGGCAGGCTGAGGAGGGGTGGGGGGAAGTGAAGAGGGCGAGGAGCCAGAGTCAAATCTGTTAAAAAACAGATTCAGCTCATCTGCCCAGCCATGCAATTGAGCCAATACACACATTGTAAGGCCTCTGGAACTGGCATAACTAAATGGTATGCAGTCATCGTTAATGCTATTATTTACACCTGTGTTTTTCCAACTGCGTCTACTGCAGTAGTTGTGGTTTGATTGTCAGATTTAGTAGTATTACTTTCCATGTCCAACAGGTGGCACAAGTGTAGCAAAGTTGGACAAATTGACACAAAGGGAAAGTTAACTGAGTTCATGGAGCTCTTTTTGAGTTCTATTAAGGAGCTCCAGTGAGATCCTCTGCAGATATTATGGAAGCAAATAGTGGCATTTAACTTTCTCATTCTCTTTTTTCAGATTCTATCATGCAGCTTTTTATCCAACTGAAGAAATGCACATAAAAACAATGATGTTGGAGTGTAATCATGCCCGCTGTGAACAAGCAGAACATCAGCTCAGACACCGGGCCATCTCCCAAAGTCAGGTATTGTTCTGTTCTTCTGCATTAGAGGTAAATCTAATTAGACAAAAATTGCAGATCTCAATTTATTTTATTTCAAAACTCAAGCAAATCACAAGTGCCTGAATAATAATATTGATGAAAAGCAATGGCTTTCTGGAAGATAGATGACACACAAACTATTGCAAGTTGTTTTTCATTTTGCTGAGGGAACAAATTACATGAAACATAAATCCTAAATTCACCTGAAGAAGAAACAAGACAACAAACAGCCGAACATCCTCAAACTGTGACAAAGTAAAAAACCCAAAGTCATTCTGACACAACAAGTCTGCCTCGATTGCAGAGGGAGTACCGGGAATGCAGCCTCATG
>NC_045755.1:3454910-3455287 GCF_008692095.1 Etheostoma spectabile
AGACGTGGCTGTGTGAACTTTCTCTGGACTCACACGTCACCCTGGATGGCTTCAAACTCTTACGAGCGGACAAGAAAGCAACGGAGCGTGGTAAGAAGAATGGAGGGGGGATCACTGTTTGTAAACGATAGATGGTGCCACCTGGGACACATCAGTGTGAAGGAGCAACTCTGTACCAGAGACTTGGAGCTGTTAGCGATTAGCATGTGGCCCTACTACTTCCCGAAGTGTAGATCTCCCCCCCGGCGGTCACTGCTGCAGCTACAGATGATATTCACACTGTCGTTTCTCAACTTCAAAACCAGCACCCCCATTCCCTCATTCCCTCCTCATCTCCAGGGACTTCAATCCTGCTTCCCTGTCCTCTGCTCTCCCCA
>NC_045755.1:3455297-3459297 GCF_008692095.1 Etheostoma spectabile
ACCCAGTATGTGAAATGCCACACCAGAGGCCTTACAGCTTTGGATTTCCTGTATGCAAATGTCAAAGATGCATACACCTCATCCCCCCTCCCTCTGTTTGGCCGCTCAGATCCCAACCTCGTCCATTTGATCACAGAAAAAACAAACAACAACCTGTGAAGAGGCTTGTGAAGCTGTGGTCTGAGGAGGCCAGTGATAGCAACCCCTACAGCACTGACATTGAGAGCATGACCAAATTCATTACAGACTATATTAACTTCTGTGTGGAGAACACTGTGCCCTCCAAGTTGGTTCAGTGTTTTCCCAACAATAAACCCTGGGTGACCTCTGAGATTAAGGTCCTGCTGAAGGAGAGCGGGTTTTTGCATCAGGGGACGGAGAGGAGCTGCGGAAAGTCCAGAAGGAACTCCGGCAGACAAAGGCCCCATCTTCACACCTCCCCTGGCCGACTCCCCCCCTCCCCTCCTCAGCCTGCCCCCTTCAATGACCAATAGCCCACCAGCCCGCTACACCCCCCTGTCCCCCTTGTCAGTTCACCACCGCCTCACCCTCCCTGAGACTCTCACCACGCACCCTCCAACCTTCTCCATAACAGATGAAGTCAACTTAAGTAGATCAAGACAAGGAAGGCCCCGGGGCCCGGACGGCATCAGCCCAAGTCTCCTCAGGGACTGTGCTAACCAGCTCTGTGGTGTGGTCAGGTATTTGTTCTACCTGAGCCTGAGCCTGGAGAAAGTCCCAGCCCTGTGGAAGACCTCCTGTGTGGTCCCGGTACCAAAGGAGCCAAACCACTTCAGGCCTGTTCCCTTGACTTCTCACCTGATAAAGACCATGGAGAGGATCATCCCGCATCACTTGCGACCCCTGGTGGGCACACAGCTGGACCCCCTACAGTCTGCTTGCCAGACGCGGTGATCTACCTGCTGCACAGATTGCTGCTACACCTGCTATAACTGTGAGAGTTATGTTTTTTGACTTCTCTAGTGCTTTTAACACCATCCAGCCTTCGCTGCTCAGAGTGAAGATGTAGAGAGTTGGATTGGATCAACACATGGTTGCATGGACAACGGACTATCTCACCAACAGACCACAGTATGTGAGACTCCATCACTGTGTATCTGACGTGGTGCACTGCAGCACAGGTGTCCCTCGACTTCACACACAACACCACTGCCACATCCAGAAGTTCTCAGATGACACAGCTGTTGTTGGATGTGTTTCTGAGGGGGAACCATCTGGAATACAAGATAGTTCAGGGACTTTGTCAGCTAGTGTGAGCTCAACCAGCTTCAGCTTAACACCAGCAAGACGAAGGAGATGATTGTTGACTTTAGGAGAAAAACATCCCCCTTCTCACCGGTGAGCATCCAGGGATCGGACATTGAGGTAGTGGAGAGACACAAATTCCTGGGTGTTCACCTAAACAATAAACTGAACTGGACTGACAACACCCATGACTTCTACAAGAAGGGCCAGAGTCTGTCCCCTGGACCCCATAGAGAAAGTAGGGGAGAGAAGGATGTAAGCTAAGCTGACACCCATTGTGGACAAAACCTCTCATCCCCTACATGACACTGTGGGGTCCCTGAGCAGCTCCTTCAGCAGTAGACTGATACCCCCCCACCCCCCACCCCCGGTGGAAGAAGGAGAGGTACCACAGGTCTCTGTCAGGCTCCACAACACCTGCACCACCTGATAATGCTGTAGTTTTTGTTCCTGTTATTCAATTACCCAGTACACACTCTATGTATATCTTTATTATATGCATATATATTTTTCCATTACAAGTACTTACTTTTTCAATATTATTTATATTATGGTCACACTTCAATATCATTTATATCATGGTTACATACTTTTGCTATATTATTACATATTCAATTTAATTTTAACGTCACTTACTTACTTACACTGCAATATTTCTCTGTACTGTGGCCACCTCACTTTAGTTTATGATACCTTTTATATAATGCCACTTTACATTCATTCAGTACTTTTTGCAAATTGTCTGTTTGCCTGTTGTTTGTTTGTTTACTTGTTTGTTGTTTTGCTTTTTACTGTAGAAAGCTGCTGCTGTAATAAGGGAATTTCCCCACTGTGGAATGAATAAAGTATTATCTAATCTAATCTAAGAACACACATACACACACACATTGTACTGCATTGCGCTGCTCACTGCTCTCCTTCATGCAGCTGACCCATAATCCTATTAGACGGCACATTTCCTGTTTATATTCTTGTTTTATTTTCAGTTTTCATAAAAATGAACTCATCAGTCAAGGCTGCAACAATTGATTAATCTGACAATTTTCTGAATTGATCAATTAGTGTTTTGGGCCCGAGATTACGTCCTCCCTTTTTTTTGTCCACAACTCAAAGATATTATGTTTACTGTCACAGAAGAGTGAAAAAACTAGAAAACATTCACATTTAAGAAGCTGGAATCAGAGATTTTTTAGTTTTGTTCTTTAAAAAATACCTCATAGTGATTGATTGTTGAAACAGTTGTTGATTAATTTAATTTTTGACAACTAATCGATTAATCTTTGCAGCTCGAAATGTGACGTTCAACTATTAATTGTGACATTGTCTCTATTAACACTGGGCCTTAATTGGCAGCGGTGTCTCTCTTTAGAATGCAGTGATCATACAGAGTGAAAGTTTTCCAGCCTAAGTTTGGATAGATCCTAGCAGTGTTGGAAAGTACATTTACTCTTAAGTACAGTACATGATTTAAATCCAGCTCTGCGTCATCCATGTATCATCCATGCAGATGAACGCTGTGGGACTTTCCTCCGTGGCCGTTGCGTCCGGAGTTCCCAGCTGAGCAGAGCAGCAGAGGTCTGAAAAGAGACCATGCGTATCGCCTCATCCGGCAGATCTTGGCAAACAGTTTGTCTGCACACACTGCACACACAAAGATGACACAGAACTGGATTGAAATAGGCAAAGTATTTAATTTTGACATACTTTTACATTGTATGCTACTTTATACTTCTATTCCACTACGTTTCCGAGGGAAATATTGTACATTTGAGTCCTGTATTTGACACTTCTAGTTACTATTTACTTTTTACATTAAAAAACACATTATATTAGATTCTCAAAACACGTGACTCCTTTTACTTATGAGAAAGTGGTGAAGCAGAATTACAGCTAGAAATCACCATGGTGACTTGGGAGGACTTCTGTTCTGAATCAAACCTCTTAACTTCCTCTAACAGCTGGAAGGAATTTAAATGGAAGTTTATAGCAAGATGTTTCTACTGGAAGAACTGCGGAGAAACAGCTTTCAATTTTGCTCATACTTTCTGGTCTTGTAACAAACTCAAACTGAAGCAATGCTGGGGATGAGATTTATACAGTTCTTAATTCAAATTTTCAAGAACCATTGATGGTTCTACTTGGAGTTATCCAAGTAGTTTATGTCACTTATCAGCAATTAAAGTGATTGATTGTTACCTGCTAATTGTCATTTAACCATCATATTATATGGGGTGGGCCAATGGTTCAGTAGTTCCAGCTCCATTTTGCTGATAAAACTTCAGGATTTGTATTATATTATGATTTGTATTATATATGTATTATGGTATTTCTACTAAGATTTATGTACTTCTTCCACCACTGGATTCTAGGGATTCTTTAGTCTAGCTTCTATGTGTTTCCTGGAGTTATACCACCTTCACATTGTAAGTCATTTCAGAAAATGAACAGAATGGCATCATGTTGCAACATAGAAAGCAATTTGTTGACCTCATTGGATCACTCCCATCTCAATATTTAGAACAAGCTGCAATCATTAAATAATGACAATTATTATTCATTAAGGTAATTGGTGGGTTAGCAAAGTTTGTGACAGTCTGGTCTAACAGACTTCTGTTTGGTCTATTTTATCTGTTTTTACTCTTTTTTTGCACATTGCAAATGCTTTTCCTTTCTGTGACATGAGTGTCTGAGTCACTCGTGTGTGTGTGTGTGTGTGTGTGTGTGTGTGTGTGTG
>NC_045755.1:3459316-3459899 GCF_008692095.1 Etheostoma spectabile
TGTTATGAATTGAACAGGACCCATTGATGTCAACACAGACGGACCCAGACAGATTAACCGTGACCCCCACCTCCAAACGCACACACTAATGAGTGGGTTCACAGAAGATGTGTACCTACAGTGCACTTTAATCTGCTGCTACAGTAGACTGTGTGCAGCAGGTTGAACGTGCTTCTGTGCATCCACCTGCTGTGTCAGAGAACAACTAGCTGTGAAGTCACTGTACTATAACAAGAACACTAGAATACTGCAGTACTAATACAAAGTAACTTATATAACATGCAGTAAGATGTGATTGATTGAATGTGAAGGTATTTTTACAGGTCCATCAATCTCAAATATTTTCCTCGTAACTAGGTAATAATTGATTTCATAAGATGATTATCAGAGGAATATCCTAAAAGAACTGCTCCATTTGACCACAAATATATTCATGATTCACATATTGTTAAATTATGAAGTTATCATGGTCTCTGTGGGTAAAGTCTGTCATTTCTAGATCAATTTGCAAATTACACAAATATGTCAGGAGACATTTTTGTACCAAATGGATATAAACAGCAGTTTTTAGGTGAAATTAGAA
>NC_045755.1:3459909-3461114 GCF_008692095.1 Etheostoma spectabile
GAGACACATGTACTGTTTTTGATACAATCCTAATGCTGTGACCAGGGTTGGAAGAAGAATTCAGATCCTTTACTTAAGTAAAAGTACTAATACCACACTGTAAAAAAACACTCCGTTACAAGTAAAAGTCCTGCATTGAAAAATGTTAGTTAAGTAACATTATGTAAGTATCATCCGGAAAATGTACTTAAAGTATTAAAAGTACTCAATGCAGAAAAAACCCTCACATTTTAGAAACTGGAAACGATCCAAACAGTTCTGTCAATCAAGTGTAAAATGATATAATTATTTCTTGTCTATTTGTAGGCCAATATCTTGTTGCGTAGTTTCATTTATAATAAGATCATATTTTATAAACTACTAAAATGTGTTTTGTATGCAAAAATCTTAATTTGTAAAGTAACTAGTAAGCTTTCAGATGAATGTAGTGGAGTAAAAAGTACAATATTTTTCTGAAATGTAGTGGAGCAGAAGTAGAAAGTGGCAAAAAAAAGACTCATGTAAAGTACCTCAAGTTTGTACTTAAGTACAGTAAATGTCCTTAGTTGGCTGTGGCAGTTTCTAGCTTTTGAAGCAGTGACTGCAGCATAAAGAATTAGAGCTTAATGTCAGATTTATACAATGACCTGCGTGGTATGTTGCCCTAAATGCATTGCTTAGAGATCAGGGTTATGTTAGTGGGCCATGCATCCTGAGAGTTACAGTAAGAGGATGACCAGCAGCTAAGAGCAGATACCGTCATGATATGTTGTTCAGTTTTAGACCTGATGGATTAAGGAGCCCTTAGCTGCAAGTCTAACCTGCTGTCACCTTGCAGGGGAGCGGCTGCTGGTGGTTTGGTGTTTTTGCTCTTGGTTTGGATGTCAAGGCCTGCTGAGTTTTCCGATTAAGATGGTGAAGCAGAGAAATGCACACGCAGAGCAGGTCTGTAAATGATCCCGGGTAAGACCCTTAGAGCTGCCTTACAGCTGAGAGAACAGACGATCAGAAGGTTAAACATTCCCTGGAAGATCCTGCTGTGACGCTGAGTCTGTCACCAAATCAACGTCTCAACAAAGTCACACACAGCACTGCGGCTATGGCTAGCTTTAGCTTTGGTTTGTTTGTACATGCTGAATGTAACTAAGTACGTCTACTCAAGTACTGTAATTAAGTACACATTTGAGTTACTTTTACTTTACATGCCACTTTCTACTTCTACTCCA
>NC_045755.1:3461124-3461855 GCF_008692095.1 Etheostoma spectabile
ACATTTCAGAGAGAAATATTGTACTTTTTACTTCACTAGATTAACATGTCATTGTCATTTCAATTTGCAATTATGTCATTCAATTTGAATATGCATTTTGCAATTGACAATTCCATATGAACACTGGCAATGCAATCCTCAATTGAGTTTAAATTTTTTTTTTACAAAAAAATTCAATCAATTTCATTTCATAGTGCCATGTTTTTTTTCTCTTTATGACTGCCAGTGTATGATTAGTATTCATCTATGAATAGAACCAAAGGCAGTTGTGTAATGTAATTAAGTACATTTACTAAAGTACGCTACTTTAGTACACATTTGAGGTACTTTCTACTTCTACTCTGCTACATTTCAGAAAGAAATATTGTACTTTTTAGTTACTAATTACAAATTCAGATTTTTGCACACAAAACACATTAGTAGTAGTTTATAAAATACAATGTTTTATGATGGGATTATAATGGACTACAAGTCCAGCTGAAATTATTAGAAGATTAAACAGTTTGGATCATTTCTAGGATCTGAAATGTGAGTTTTTTTCTACATTGAGTACCTTTAATTTTACTACGTTAAGTACCTGATGAAAAATATCATAATGACAAATGTGTCGGTGTAGTTTTTGTCTTTTTACCTCTCAGATTCAATTAGATTCAATTCAATTTTATTTATATAGCGCTAAATAACAACAACAGTTATCTCATTGCGCTTTTCATAAAAGAGCAGGTCTAGAC
>NC_045755.1:3461865-3462008 GCF_008692095.1 Etheostoma spectabile
TCTGGGATGTTATTTACAGAAACCCAACAACTCCCACCAAGAGCAAGCACTGGGCCACAGAGGTAAGGAAAAACTTCCTTTTAAAAGGCAGAAACCTCGAGCAGAACCACGGCTCAGGGTGGGGGGGCATCTGCCTCGACCGG
>NC_045755.1:3462032-3462171 GCF_008692095.1 Etheostoma spectabile
GAGAGAGAGAGAGACAGAGAGAGACATGGAGAGACATGGAGAATTGTATCAGAGGGTGTTGAGCAGGAACATGGAGGCAGCAGGTGACTCCAACCACAGATCCAGAGACAGAAACACCTGCAGGAAGCAATAGGAGGAG
>NC_045755.1:3462181-3470898 GCF_008692095.1 Etheostoma spectabile
AGAGGGGCGAGAGAGCACAAGACTCTGTAAGTCTCCGTAAGTAAAGGGAAGAAGTCAAGTTAGTAACATGCATTAATGGGATGAGGTTGCATACAGATGGTGAGGAGGAGGAAGAGAGAGATGCTCAGTGCATCATAGGAAGTCCCTCAGTGGTCTAGGCCTATAGCAGCGTAGATCTGATATGAAAAGTTCAGAGAACTTCTGAGGCTAAAGATTTGTGTTGAAACTGTTTGATAAGCCCAAAACCACAGATAACTGCATAATTCTACAGAATTAAACATGAAAGTCACAAAGATTGGCAGATTGGTTCTTTTCTCAGCAAAAAATAGGTGATATGTAGCTCAGCCTAAATTCTTTCAGGAAGACCTAACTTTTGATCAGTGCACTCCTAAATCAATTCAGCTACAGTGTCTAGATTCCATCGAGGGGGGTCTGATGGTTCTCTACCCCAATATAGATATACAAAATATTCATATAGAGATGGAGTCTAATTGCCAAAGACTTTGTACATTTTATTGAGCTGTAATATAAACCTTATTTGCAAATCTGCAGACATGTCTCTCCTGGTTGAAAAATGGCTGTGAGCTGAACAGGGCCACGCTGAGTGTAAGCTTAACGTTACTTTTGCAGAAGTGACTTGTTGCAACATTGGGAACTTGGCTACGCAACTAAGGGACATTTAGTTCTGTTAAACTGTGCAAAAGAAATGGCACAGTCAGAATCATCACCTACTTCAGCATCAAAGAAATCAGATTTTGTGTTACATGACTTTCGGACAGTTTCAGATTAAGAACTTCCTGTAAAGAAAAGGGATGCATTGTAGTTCAGAACAATACCGGACATTTGGAATGAACCAGATTTATGTAGAGATGTGTTCCTCTGACGCAGGAAGCGACAAAAAAACCTGGAGGTCAAGTTGGGTAGGGGGCATTGTGGCGTCTGACATGAGAAATTCAATGTGACAAATCACAGTGTTCTGCTGCTCTATGTACTTCCACTGACTCCTAAATAATCTTGCAGGTTCAAATTTAAGAGAATTTCTTTCTTTTTCTTCTTTTTGCATTGAGTTTAAAATTAGTCAAAAAATGCAGATAATCTCAGTGTGGAGAGGCCCGCATCATATCTCATCTCTGCAATTACACCTTCCTTTAGCCTGAATGTATCTCTCATCCAACAGTCTCTATCAACAGTGACTGTTTGCATGCACATAATATTGTGTGACTAAGCTGTTTACATGGCTAATAAAAGTGAATATTCCAATAATATTCCTGTTTACATGTATTTATGCAAAATAAAAACAATGTTTAAGTTTCCTAGCAGTGGCGGACTCCCCCCCAATTTCTTCAACCAGCTTGTTGAAAAGTTCAGTGTAGCGATGTGTGTTGATCCAAGTCTTTGATAAAGTTTAAAGTAGCTGTGTTTCTCCTTATCGGGTCTGCAGCCTTGCAAACTGTTGGCTGGTTGGTTTCTGTACAGCAACCATGGCAACGCCCATAGCTGACCATAAGCCTCCAATAAAAAAAAAAAAAAATTGAGACGCATATTCCGAATGCGCTGTATACATGTCCAAAGAATGCTTCTAATATCTGAATAATACTGGAACATCCCAAATGTCTTAATCGGAAAACGCTACATTCAGAAAAAGGCCTTAATCTCAATACCCCATTGGAATATGCGGTTTACACGACCTGTATATAATTTGGAATATTGTCTTATTCGGAATAATGGTGTAATACTGGTGTGCATGTTAATGTACTCAATGATACCAATCAAGGGGTACTTGCTCCGCAGCGGGTACTTCTGCAGCAGCCAGGGGGTACAAGGGTTGTGGAGTAGCTTAACTGACTAGAAAAGATGTAATTAGGAGAGTGTCAAATCTAGTTTGGAAGTGAACAGAAAAGGCTATATAATTAGCGAAAGTAATGGATAAATAGTTGAAATAGTTAGGTACAGAAAAATATGTAAATGTGCTGTATTTATATAGCGCTTTTCTAGTCTTAACGACTCAAAGCGCTTTTACATCATACAGGAAACATTCACCATTCACACACATTCATACACTGTGGCCGAGGCTGCCGTACAAGCTGCCACCTGCTCATCAGATAAACACTCACACACCTTCACACCTCGGGGTTCAGTGTCTTACCCAAGGACACTTTGACATTGGACTGCAGGGCCACCTTCCGATTGGCAGGCAACTGCTCTACCACTGAGCCACAGCCGCCCCAATACAGGTGATACAGGTGCATCAGAGGGGGACAGGTCTGGTCTAGTACTGAAACGTTGCCTATTTATATGTTTTGCAAGTTAGACATTGTGCTGGAGTTTCTTTGCAACTTTTGAAATAGGTCTAAGTAAATATTATTTCTGCCAAGAAGGGTTGTTTTTCAGTTTTTACCTCCGCCAGAACGGTAATGCTTCGGTCCGGTGTTTCGGTTTGTTACCTCCACTAAGAAGGTTGTGTTTTCGGTTCGGTTTTTCCGTTTGTTTTTGGTGTGTTTGTTGGTTTGCTTGTCCGTCAGCAGGATTACAGAAAAAACTTCTGGCCCAATCTTCATGAAACTTAGTAGGAGAAGGGTGTAGCACGGGCCACGGAAAAACCCATTAAATGTTTTGATCTGATCCGAACCACAGGGTGCATACACATAATGTTTCACTTCAGTTAACATTGCCAGATAAGGCATTTGTGCTGCATTCATGTGGTGTCAGAATAATTTGAAGAATTGGTTCGTAACTGGGAAAATTCCCTCATTGTGAGATAGGGCATGCCTTGGTGGAGGTCTGCGCTCTCCTAGTGCCTTTCTAGTTAAAATAGGTAGCTAAGAGCAACTATGAGTAAAAAATGCTTTTCCATTTCTTGTAGGCCTATTCATTGTAGATGTTTGTTCCTCACTTGGACAAGCTGGGAGCTATAGATCGACCATGTTTTGCAATTGCTATTTCAAAATCGAATTACATCAATTTCAAAATAAAGAAGTTGATTACAATCATTCAAAACTTCCCCTCGTTCAAAACTTCCCATGTGTCAGAAGTCCAGTTTAAAGAAGAAATTTCCTTAAGACATGAGGCAGCTGACCACCCCTCATCCCAGGGTGCTCCTCACCTTCTGTATTCACAGGTTGGATCAGAGGAAAGGTTTGGCAGCTCTGTTGACACAAAATGTTAAATTCTGCTCTAACCCTGTTCAGGTATGGATGACTGTGATTTTAATGAAACCCAAATTCAACTTTGACTAGGAAACCATGAAACTTTGAGGAAAAAGTGATGGAGAACGTTTCAATTGCAAACATTATCAAACACACTTTAATATCTGGGCCGGCATGTCATGTAATGGACTTGGCCTCCTCCTGCACTTTGCTACTGAAATACAACACACACACACACACACACACACAGATACAAACACAATAGCTGTGGGCCACTGAGAATCAATGAACTCTTGTTGCACTGAGGAAACGTCACCTCGTCCATCTGGGTCAGCAACAGAGACAAATTCAGTTTGTTCTAGTGTTTTTCCTCTTCTCAGCAGACAGTGAGTCTGGTCAAAACACAGGCTAGACGATCCAATGATGCTTTTTGGGAGAGGGGGTACTTTTCCAGTGTCTCTCCACTCATTAGTGTGTGCGTTTGGAGGAGGGGTTCACGGTTAATCTGTCTGGGTCCGTCTGTGTTGACATCAATGGGTCCTGTTCAATTCATAACGCCATCTAATCTAGACACACACACACACACACACACACATACACACACACAAGTGACTCAGACACTCATGTCACAGAAAGGATAGGATTTTGTGAAATGCACTAGTGACAAAGATGCAGACCTCAATATCCCTAAATTTGCTCTAGAGATGGCATAATTCCACTTACACATGCATGCAGATTTTTAGTAAAAGTAGGGATCAAGTGAAAGTTTGTTCTGAGAGTGGCATGGAGGAGGTTCAAGCTGGCCATTGGGTCAAAGGTCATCATTACTCTTTATTTAAAAACAACAGTCAATTTTAGCAGCAGTGGAATGTTCACCATATCGCCAATATACTTTTAACTATCCAAACAGTCCCTGAGGCATAAATTATCTTATTACTCGAGTGACACCTATCTGCATGTGCACCAGGTGTAGCTTCGGCACCCTAATGCTCTGAGTCTGAGTCCATGTTTCAGCTGTTTCTGCTCTTATAAAGATGCTGGGGCTGGCTTGGTTGCCTCTGTGCAGTACCAGTGGAACCATTTCTGTTCATTTTATGTTCTGTCTCAAGTGTAGTGTCATGTTCTGCATAAATGATTGCCGATTTTTTCTACCTGGACTAAACAGACAGATCCTCACCCAGAAAACAACCTCATAGGTTGATTGGGCAAGCAGCTTGTTGTTGTTAGTCAGCTAGTGACTAAGTTAGTAATTATTGCAGGAGAAAATGTATAGGTAGGTTAGGGTGGTGGATGGTTCAAACTTTTACACAGGAAACTGGTATTTGTGTCCCTCATGAAACTATTTAAACTAACCAACTTTAACGGACCTTGGTCCCTGGCATAGTCTGTAAAGAATTACGCCCTAATTTAAGTAGTTTTACGGGACTTACCCTAACCCTATCTCTGATTTTTTTTCTAAGTATTTGTATTTTTGTTGCCTAAACTTAACTAGTTACTAGATAATGTTATCTATGTGAATAAAACTGCCCACCGTGGTCACAATGTGATAAGAGGAAAATGCTCTGGGTTGTTTGCACTTCTTTAAACAAATAATTGTCTTGGGCGGGGCTAAGCTCCGGATGTAGCAACAGTGCTTTTGCAAAATAGCGTGGGGAAGGAACTTTGGTAGAACATTAGCACCCCACAAAAGAAAATGCCTTGCCCGTTACTTGTTTACACAATACAGTAACGTGAGCTATTTTAATTAGCTGGATACATTATTAAACGCAATTGGTTGTTACAAGTATATCGCCGTGTGTACTTTGTCCATAGCAAGCCCCGCCAATCAGTCTCCAAAACGTCCCAGTTAGATAGTAAATGAAGAAGAACCACTCCATAGACAATGAATTGGGAAATATGTCATAGGTGACAGGAATGTTCTGAGTATAAAGCTCATTTGGGTATAAAAAAAAAAGACAAAACAAAAACCAAACGTTCTGTGGATCCACAAAACCAGCCTCCCATTCATTGCCTATGGTGCAGCGCCAGAATTGATACTTTATGACATCACTTACTTCTCTGGTTTTTGCTTTGAGTAGCTCATGTTGACACACATTGATTGAACTTTCTCAGGCCATGAAAATAACATACTGGAATTTTTGATTTAGGTATTTCCCTTTAACAAGAGTAACAAACGATATTTTGGGACCTGTGCATGCATTGTCCAGCGTAGAGTTCAAAACTGACAGTATGATGAATAATCAAAAATACGTACAGCAGGCAGTTTATTTTTTTAATTTTATTTTTATTTTTTACATGTTGTAATTCAAATAGTTTGAGGGAAAGCTAGACATCTCCCATTGGCTCTGTTTTAGGCTTTAGAAAACCTAGCCCTTGATGGGAGACTGGAGTGTCACAGTTCATTTCAGAGAGAGAGAGAGAGAGAGAGAGAGAGAGAGAGAGAGCTTTCCTATTGGCTGTTCTGTGCATGCATATTCCCATGCATCAAAGGGGATGGGAGAGCTGCGGAGAAAGGTCTGACTCTACTCAAAAATCTGGCGTTTCTTTGCTTTCTACCCACTGCAGCTGGATTATTTCTGCCTCCAGAGCATTTTTGTTCAGCCTAAACTTCACCCGTTGAATAGCATTGTCTTAGTATTGCATGTTTGCAATGGCCAACAAAGTGGCCACAATTGTCAGCAGAGGAAACAAATGCTGTCTTATTCAATCAGTTAGTTAATAGATTATTTTGTTTATGTCATTGTCACAGTTAATATTTAATAATGATCTACTGCACTGTTCAATCCCAGTGCGTTCACTATTGCACACAGACTACAATAGTACCTTACCTTATCATGGTCATTGCATTTCTGTCAGTCATTTTTATTTTTATTCTTATGTATGTGTGATGTATGAGTATATGTGTTTTGTTGTGTTATGGTTATCTAAGCTACTGGATGCCTAATATTTCCTGATGAATAAAGTATCTGTCTATCTATCTATCTATCTTAAAAACAGCAGCAGTTGGCTTTAATGACTGCACCCAATGAGATTTAAATCAAACAATTAGATTATTCCTGCCTTTGAGTAACATGTGTACATTATTACTATGCATGTTGAAACCCTGCATGCTTTCATCATCTTTTCTCACTGCTCTGACTTTAGAGAGCAGTAATAGATGTAGGTGCCCCTCCTCACCAGTGGTATTTCTCCGCCTTGGTTTTATTCCTCTGTCATGCTGAAACTACGTGAGCCTCCACACATCACTCTCTCAATTATTCGTGTAAGAAAAAGAAGGGGAAGAAGAGTAAGGCGAACGTGACTTTTGTTATGCGGTCTAGACTTTCCACTTCTTCTGTTTTTGTCATGTCTTTTCTCCTCATCACCTCTCTTTTCACCTTTTTTTCTCTCCTACTGTATATCTTTTCTTTTCTTGCCTCGCCATAAGACTTCTCCCAACTTCCATCCTTTATTTTTTCTGATCTATCTTTGTTTTCCTCTCTTCTTTCTTCCTGTCCTCTCCTTTCCTTCCCTTTCTTCCTCCCTGTCTCCTCTCCTCTCTGTCCTAATGTTGCCGTGTTTGCAGCCCGGGATTATCCTATTATTCAGTCATCTCTAACCCATTAACTTGGCAAGGAATTAGGAAGAGCCAGGACACCGATATAACAGGAAGTAAGCCACCTTGGCAACTTCTCTTCTTTGGAGATTTAGCTCTTTTTCAATCCAGCAACTAATCTGTTGTCTATTTGGGCCCAAATGGAATGATGTTATCGACTGCCAGCTCGCCTGTTGACCCCTTTACCTTTCTCATAAACAGGTTTAAGGCTTGGTTAGCAACACGCAAGCAATGCAAAGTCAACAACACAGTGTGTAGATACATGATGCAATGGAACTGAGTTCTTCTTTCCACTACAGTTTGATGTTGAATGCATCACCAACAATGGGGCAGTTACTCAGAAATTATATTGCTCCTAGTTAATAGTAATACATTTTCACTTTCCAATGCTCCCTCTTTTCCTAAATTAGCTATTTTTAAGTTGAAATTCTTTGTGGAGGAGGCTTCCTGGGCTCCCTGCAGTGTGTAGCACATTCCATGTAACCACAACGTTCTGGTTTCAAAGCGTGCCAGAGACCTTTGTCACATCTCGCCCCGCTCGCCCTCAATATACTTCCTGCTGTTGATCTCCACTGTACACCATCCAATAAAGGCAGCAAAACACAATCATCCCATAGAGAATATCATCTTCAAATGTGTATGTCTGACCAGAAAAGGCATCCTAGTTATCCTCCTAAACCTCCTCCTGCACGACCCAGTGATATTATTAATATGTTCATTTGAGTGTTAGGTCTGCACCAGATGTTGTGCAGAGGTTTTACAGTATATTGATGCTAGGTATATTGCAATCTTATTGCATCTTTTTGTTGACGTTGTATGCAGCTGCACCCCCTCTAAAGTTAATATGGCGTTCTGTATGAACACATCATAAATTAAAGAGATTTGAGCAACCAGATTACCTGCAACAAAGAGATGAGTATCATCAACATGCAGTACACGGATTAGGGAACCATGAGAGAATAAATAGAATATGAGTAGTTCGTAGACTGATTCCAAAACCCTTGAGGAGTGACACTTGGTATTTTTACAAAATAAAGTTCAGAAGGGAAAAGGATTTATTGCCAAGTAAGTAACACTCACAAGGCATTTGCCTTAGTGGTTGGTCCATACATTAACTTGACCAACATGTTCAATATAAATGTTTAAAAATAAGAAAAGAAGGCTGTATGATTTAGTGCAAGATTTGCAAAAACGTTGAGGGAATGCGCAAAAGGTCAGTTTTGAAGAAGACTTGAAAGTAGCCATTGACACCATAAACTGATTATCTAAATGTTTAATGAGGTATTCAATCTAGTGAGAAATAGGTAGGCTTCTGTACGGAACGGACTTTTGCAGGAGTTGCCCCCTGCTGGAAATTAGATAGAAGGCAGGTTGAAGGCACTTCTGCATTGGCTTCACTTTTCAGTCCTGGAAGCTTGTCCATTATTTTCATAAAGCCTATGGATGGACCAAATCCTCTTACAAGAGAGGGGTGTTTTATGTGGTGGGATCAGCTACAATCTTTCCAGCCCGCTTCAGGGACCTGGATAAGTCCTGGAGAGACGGCAGATTGCAGCCAATCACCTTTTCAGCATTGCGGATGATATTTTGCTCTCTTCCCTTGTTGTTGGCTGTGGCAGCAGCGTACCAGATGGTGATGGAGGAGGCCAGGATGGACTCAATGATGACAGAGTAGAAGTGCATCATCATTGACTTTGGCGGGTTGAATTTCTTCAGCTGACGCAGGAACTATATCCTCTGCTCTGCCTTTCAGATGAGAGTGTGAAGTTATAATGAAAGCTAAAAAGGGAAGTACAGTAGCAGGGAATGTTTTTTTATTGAGAACATATGACAGAGAGTAGAGGATGTAAGAAAGGATGTGATGAGTTTTATTCTGACAGTGTTAATCCTTTTTGTACATTTTCTGACTGAAACTCTGCTGTCATTTTACAGTTTTTCTCAATTGTTTACACACAAATACTGGTACTTGAGACACA
>NC_045755.1:3470908-3475999 GCF_008692095.1 Etheostoma spectabile
CATGTAACTCAGTCACCAACCCCCTGAACCAATTCTGCTAAACTACAAGCACAATTCTTGCTCTACACTCAGACTGCACTTTTTTCAAAACAATACACACAATTCTCTGCCTTTGGCACAATTTTCATGAAGAAAATCTCTTGTCTTCACAAGGAACACACTGCCTTTCAAATATGCACACTGACTCATCACAAGGGCAAACACCCGTCACACAGTTTTCCAATCAGCAATCAGAGCTTTAGCATAAAACGGCAAAAGGTGAGCTCTTCTGTTGTGGAGGATTGGAACATTGGAAACAGAGTCAGAACCAGAGGATTGAGAGTAGGAGGAGGAGGTGGACGAGGAGGAAGAGGAAGAGGAAGAGGAAGAGAAAGGCCAAGGACTGTAATCTCTGATGGGCAAAGAGTACAGCCAAAATGTAAGCAGGTACACTGTAGCATCCATCATCCCGAATTTCCGAAATGAGAATAGGTCAGAAATCTACTCTCACTAGAATATTGCAGTACTGCACAGTATTCCTACTTTGTATTCCTTCACAGTATTTACAGTATTTTACTATTTGTTTGGCAGAACAACACAAGGTGGTCGGGAACGTCTTCTGTCTCTTTGACAGGAAACTGAACTCATGAATATGGGCCTAGAAAATAATGCCATACACAACACTACGGTAAATACAAAGAAAAACAATGAATATTTCAAAATATTGATAGGGTAAGCTTATCAACACTGGACCGTGTCTTGTGCAGAAATCATCTCAGGATGAAGCCGGTCTACAGGGTGCCATTAGAACGCAGTTCAGAAAGAGTCAAAGAATTGCAATATTACTAACAAACAAATTATATTTGGGACAACGGAAGTTTCCACCGGGCTGCTCTGGTTCATCACTTGTTCACTGCCCCCCCCAGGCTTTTTAGTTGTTTATCTCCCTCCATATTCTCCATTCCTCAATCCTATTGAGGAATTGTTTTTTCTGCCTGGAGATAGAAAGGGTTTGACCGAAATCCACAAATGCGTATACCTCTTCTCCAAGCTATGGAGGACGCATGTGGAGATATAGCAGCTGATGCTCTTCATGGCTGGAATCGCCATGGCGATATTTCCCACGCTGCTTGGCCCGGGAAAACACTGCTTGTGATGTGGATGAGGTGCTGAGGCCAGACCGCATCAGAAGACAGGATGGAGCATAGTAGTTTTTTTTGTTTTTTTTTTCTGTACTGTGTACAGTAAATTCTTCTGGTGTTTTGTGTGTAGTTTATGTGCAACTTTGTATTGGTTGGGAATGGGATGTACACTGTGTATATTGTTTTTGGGGACACATAAAATATATATGTTACTGTGTATTTGTGTTTTCTGAGTATAAAACATATTCTCAAATATTTACAACACACTTATGTATGAAGTGTCTGTAGTAAGTGTAACACCGAACAAAACAAGGCCTAAGTCATTCTAATGAACGGAGAAGAGTGTTTTCCATTCATCGTAGTGTTTTACATTGAGCACATCAGTGTTCAACTGGTTGTTATGATGTCTATTCATAGATGGTTTGTGTGTGTCATTTGAAAGAAAATACCATTTTGAGAAGAAATAACATTGTTTTGAATGTAAAGTTTAGTTTTGCAGGAGAAATGAGGGGATTTGAGCATTGTGTGTGTTTTTTGATTTGTGTGTAGTGTTCTGAGAATATGAGGCATTCTTTTAGAAAATGTGTGTAAACAATCGAGAAAAACTGTAAGTTACATAAAATATTTGTAAAGCTTTGAAAAAGTGAGGCTCTCTGTGAAATCCATAATCTACCAATGCAATGCAAAACGTTATGATGACTCTATAGTAAGATTATTTTGACAATGATGTAACTATGCAGAGGATCACGTAAAAGGTTTTTTATTTCAGCAGCAGTGTAATCAGGGATAACACATGGTCTTTTAATCTGCTCTGCTCCATTCAAGGCCAGCTGAGTGACTTATCCTCTCCATTCAACGCCAAATCTCTCCATCAATGGCCTCTGCACAAAGAGAGAGGGATGAGTTTTCACTCCACCCCACGAATAATGGAGGTAAGGCATTCTTTACAAAGCAGAAATAACAAATGCAAGGTCAACTTGAGCACGTTCGCATACCGTTTTATTGTAACACACTGCTTCATATTCACATACAGTACGTAATAAACTTTTACAACTCTGGGACTGTGGGGGGGGGGGTTAGATTTTCCCTGTAGTATTTATTTTGGTTCAATTGTGCTCCTTTGACAATCTGACAGAGGCAAATAAAAAAAAGTCCAATGGTTTTCATTTTCAGCTATAATTCATCCCCTTCATGTAAAAAAACAAAAAAATACATTACAGTGTATGTACTTATTATTCATTCTCAGAAGTAAAAGACCTTTTTTCCTTCAACCTTCAATTTGTTTAGCTCAGTTTTAAAAGCAAAGACGGTCTCTAGAGACAACTTGTAGGTCTTGTTTCCAGGAATTTGAACTGGTAAAGTTCCACTCACAAGCCTGACAGGAATGTGTGGCGTTGCTGCGTCGCCACAGGGAGACAGGCGTGTTGGACAAAGACATGGTGAGTGTGTCACAGTCATAAAGACATAAATGTCTTTATGACTGTGATGTAATGCAGGTAAAAAGGTACAGTATGTGGGTCAGATGTACTTCCCAGTCTTTTTTTGTCAGTCAGGATGATAAACTGGATATTAAATAATAATGATAATTGGATATTGTTACAATCCTTTCACAGTTTGGTCACATTCTCATTCACATAACAACCACTCAGAGTGGCAGATTCAATTTGAAGTTTCAACCATTATCCATACTGTTTAACCATTGTGACAATGTATTTATTGCTTTTAGCTGTTTTAAACACGTGTGTGCATACTCCGTTTGTAAAGGGTACAGGTAGATTACTTTGAGCCAATAAGGAGGAGCTAAGAAAGTAGCTGAGGATGAGCTGCTGAGTCATGATAAGGAGTGGCAAAGTGTGAGACATGAACACCTAGTGATGGTACATCACTGTGAAATAGTGTGTGTAGATGTTGAGAGTGCCCATGTTGAAGAAGAGGCGCTGACCCTAAAGACCAACTGGGCCAATCTCCATTACTCTTTGTATATGTTTAACCAGAGTGACTGGGGACATGCATAATCATTCAGCGCAGAATTAAGCAGCTATTTGTGGAGCTTCTGGCTTAACGCTGGTTAACACCAAGCTCATGTAATATGTCTGACACAGCAACTCCTCTCTCCCACAGAGATTACACAGACACACACAGACACACACACACACACACATACACACCAGCATAACCACCAGTGCCAACAACATATAGTTAGACAGCAGAGCCACAGGTGATTGAATTTATAACATGCTTTTCATTGAGTTGATAAAAATAGATTCAAAAAGTCTAATAAAACACAGCAATGGTTGAGTGCGATGCAAACATTCTGCATATTGACAATCAGATACTTGCACAGGTAAAATGGCTCAATATAAAAAGACAACAGTATGCAAAGTTAAAATGCAAAATAGGTTTTAGAGTTTCAATGATGTCGTGGTAAACCTGTAAGGAGTCACATACATCTGTGCGTGTGTATGTGTGCGTGTGTACCTGACAGCAGTCACATAGCTAATCTGGCCACAGGATGACCAGTCTGAATCAAGACAATCATTCTACCCCTGATTCAGACTTGAGGAAATATCACATTTAGCTGGCAGTTGGCACATGCATCCTGTCTCTGTGTGTGTGTGTGTGTGTGTGTGGGTTGTGTGTTTGTGTGTGTGTGTGTGTGTGTGTGTGTGTGTGTGTGTGTGTGTGTGTGGCAGTGAATGGTGTCCCTGGTAGCAGTCATATACAGTGCTGCTCAATAAGCATACAGTGCTGCTTAATAAAAAATCATCTTTTGTAAATTGGCAATGGTATGGTTTTTGACCAGAGTAGAATAGAATGCCTTTATTGTCATTATACACAAGTGCAGTACCTTTACAATGAGACTGAAGCAACCCCTTTACAGTGTTGACACGAAAAATAAAAATATAAAGTATAGGTAGTGCAGAGAAGGTTAAAAAAAACAGGGGGGGACCTGGCGCACAGTCTTGAGAAATTCCAGTGTCCTTTTAGGAATTACATAACAGTATTGATTACATAACAGTATTGGACAGTATGAGGGAAGAAGAGAGTCCGGGGGCCGGGGGTAGGCGTAGAGTGAAGTCGTGCATGTGGAGTTCAGGGTGGTTATGGCCTTTGAAGAAAACTGTTGTTGAGTCTGTTAGTCCGTGCTCTGATGCTCCTGTAGCGCCTACCTGAGGGCAGCAGGTCAAACAGATCAGAGCCGGGGTGGGAGCTGTCCTTGATGATGTTCTTGCTTGCTGAGGCAGCAGCGGAGGTGTAGATGCCATCAGGGAGGGGGGAGGGCAGCCTAGGATCTTTTGGGCTGACTTACAACCTTCTGCAGCCTCTCCCTGTCTGCCACGGTGCAGCTGCCGTACCCGACTGTGAGGCAGTAGGTCAGCAGGCTTTGATGGTCGAGCGGTAGAGGCAGCAGAGGTTGGAGTCCGGTTGGGCTCTGAGGACCCTCAGGAAGTGTAGTCGCTGCCGGGCCTTCTTGATGACCGCTGTGGTGTTGCCTGTCCAGGAGATGTCGGCAAAGATGAAGAAGGTTTCTTGCTGTTCTTGCTGTGGGCCGGACTGCAGTCGTGGGTGTAGAGACAGTACAGGAGGGGGCTCAGCACACAGCCCTGCAGGGAGCCGGTACTCAACGTACAAGTGGAGGAGAGGTGGGGGCCCAGTCTCACCATCTGGGGCCAATTGGTGAGAAAGTCCTTCATCCAGGCACATGTGAGAGGGGGGATGCCGAGAGTAACTAGTTTGGTGATGAGAATGTCCGGAATGATTGTGTCTGTAATCCACAAAGAGCATCCGGACGTAGCTCTGCTGCCGCTCCAGGTGGCTCAGCGCAGAGTGGAGAGCTACGGCAATGGTATCCTCTGTGGATCGGTTCGAGCGATATGCAAACTGATAGGGGTCCAAGTCTGGGGGAGGTAGACCTTGATATGTTGGAGAACAAGTCTCTTGAAGCACTTCATGATTACCGGGGTGAGGG
>NC_045755.1:3476009-3477578 GCF_008692095.1 Etheostoma spectabile
GTAATCATTTAGGCTGGTGATGGGAGACTTCTTCGGCACTGGGATGATTGTGGCTGGTTTTAGACAGGGTGGGATGACCGCCTGGGCCAGGGAGAGGTTGAAGATCCTGGTAAAGATGAGGGTGAGCTTGTGAGCGCACGCCCTTAGCACCTTGCCAGGTACTCCGTCTGGGCCGGCAGCCTTCCTTGGGTTCACTGCCAGGAGTACTTGTCCAAAGTCATGCTCTTTTACGGTGAGTGGGGTGGTGCAGGAACCAGATGTGGCTTTGGGCAGGGCTGGGGTAGTGCAGGAACCAGGTGGGGGTGTAGGCAGGGCCGGGGCAGATGAGTGGTGTTGGTGTGATGACTCAAAGCGAGCAAAGAAGCAATTCAGCTCCTCTGCCAGTTTCGCACTCAGGTCCCCTGATGTTGCATCACAGCCTCTGTAGTTGGTGATGTCGTATGCCCCGCCACACCTCCCGTGTGTTGTTGCTGGACAGGTGGGACTCGATGCTCCTCTTGTGGTCTGCCTTGGCTCTTTTATTTCCACTTTTCAGGTCAGCTCGAGCAGAGTGCTGCTCGGTCCGAGGGACCGAATGGTTTTGTCCACAGTCACATTCCCAATGCAGAACTTGATTCAGTTAGCTGTTTTGATTTGCATTGAGAGATGATTTTATGGAAAGTATCCTATGCCATTCTCAAAGTGATGGTACAATTTTTTTTTAAATGTTGATAGTTCATTGTTTTGGTAGTTAGGACAACAATGCAAACTCATTAGTCTTCTCTGCAGCAATAGCAGCAATTGAGCAAAATGTTCACCCCTTTGGAAAAATCATTTGCATAGCAGGAAGCAGTAAAAGTACCACATAATTTTCATATGGGAAGTGGTGAAAACATCACAAGCTCAGAGCACACCAACAGATAGTTTAATCTAATAGTCAAGCTTCTTGAAATGTTGCCCACTGAAAACTGAAGTGATTCCTGAATGATCCTGTCTCCTGACTGAGCACACACACTGTTAGCACAGACATCCCATGCACTTAGTCATGCACCAACACCTAGTAGATTCTGGTGTTTCAAATTTATATTCATCATGTTCATTCCAGCGTATGCAAGACGACCGGTTACATAGCAACAGCATTAGCGCTGCTGTGTTGGTTTAGCAGTCATGTGAAACTGTAATGTCCAAAAACATTTTCAGACTGGAGCGTATCTATTAGGGATGAGCGAGTACAGCATTATCTGTATCTGTATCTGTTTACCACATGAATTATCTGTATCCGGATCCGTACTCGGACTGGGCGGGGCCTAAACCGGAAGTGGTCAGATTTAACCCGGAAGTGGGTCGGGTTCTCTTGAAATGTGCGGGGCTTTAACCGGTATGTTATTTAAGCATGCAATTGATATGAGTTGATCAAAAATTTTTATATTTATTGCTGATTTGAAAACTATTTACATGACAGCATCGAGCTTCAGATCAATGGTGTTGTCAAGGTAACAAACAAACTATTTACAGAACGTTTTGCAATAATGAATCCAACACATGCGGTTGCTATTATGAAGTAAAATGTAATAAACAAGAGTTTTCATA
>NC_045755.1:3477588-3480092 GCF_008692095.1 Etheostoma spectabile
CTTTCTTTTTTAACTTTTTATTTTTTTATCATCGGTGTGATTTTTTTTGTTTTTTGGTTGTGATTGGTTGGCGCTGTGATTATCACAGAACGCTGCACGGCCAGTTGAGGAGTTGTATTCAATCCGAGCACGGATATTGACTCATATTACTCGTATAATACTTGCAAAAGTGCTTTATCCGTACCGGATACTCATTTCAGCCGGATACTCGGATCACCCCTAGTATCTATGTCCCCAGGGTTCAATGTTACCTGGGCCTTATCCTCCTAATATGACACATTAGAGGCGCATTTCAAGTGTTTTTTTTCTCAGCAATGCTTATTTCCCTAGCTCAAATACAATACAACTTTATTGTCAGTTCAGCTCAAAAGAAGAATTTAAAAAGAAAAATACACACGAGCTAGAAAGCAACTACACATACAGTACTCGTCAACAAGACACTTGCCACCGGGTCTATCAACTTTTCTGGGGGGAACCCTACTGTTTATAGTCTAGTGATGTTATGCTTCTTGAAATGCACCCTCAAATTTGTAGACAACAAATTTTCCATTTTAAGATTTTAGACATTGATATCTCCACAGTGACTGAATGGATTTTCATTACTCAAACTGCATTTGAAACGTCCATCTTTCTTCGTTCTTTAGCATTTTGAACTGTGAAGATTGCCCTCGCCAACTCTTACAATGAGGACCCTGGGAACAGAGGGATGACCCTTTCCAGTCATATTGCACAAAATGCTCTGTCTGCTAACGTATGACAAAGCAAAAGTCTATAGCATGCTAACGGCACAGCAGGGCTTTTAGCTAAATGCTAACATCAGTACACTTATGTTCACATTGACAATGCCGAAAATTCTACCTGATGTCCCTAATTTTTGGACAGATGTCCGTCACCTTCTGCTTTCTTTGTGTTGGCATTCTAAACTGTGGTGGATTTCTGAGGACTATGGTTACCTGCTCCTCAGATCTCTGCAGGGTGAATCCAGACAGCTAGCTAGACTATCTGTCCAATCTGAGTTTTCTGTTGAACGACTAATACAACCTTCGAACGTACACACGTCTCACCAAAACAAGTTTGTGGCTATTGGCGCTTCCCCAGACAATTGTGATTGGTTAACAGAAATGCCAATAAACCAGATCATGTTTCTCTCCCATCCCAGAATGCTGTGTGGAGTAGCCAGACCCTCCCCTGCAATGTTGTGGAGGAAACCATAGACATAATAAAGAGTAGACGCCGCATTGGTAGGCTGAGCGCGAGAAATCCAGCCGCCATCTTGGACCGGTCATACTCGTTACTTAGCAGCAGAAAATACAAGATGCCAGAGCACTGTGCAGCATATTCCTGCTCAGACTTTTTTTTAAATCTTATCTCTTCTACTCTGGGTTCTGTAAAGCATTTTGTATCTGTGTTTTGAAAATTGCTACATAAGTTAAGTTTTGCGAGTTTTAAAGGGAGATTCAACCTAGTAAAATAAAAACTGCCACTTTCATTTCATACTGCTCCTTTAAATAAGTACTGGTACGCGTGCTTTGTTAGGGGTGAAAGATATATCAACGCAATATCGTTATATAAGTGAGTATGACCTACGTTATTCTGGGGGTCCTAAAGCAGCAGTAATGAATGCTTATGTTGTTATTACATTGGGATTGTCTCTGGTTTAGTTGGGATTTGTTTGATAAGACTTCCACATTACTCTTATAAGATATTATTTATATATATATGTATATATATTATATAGCCTTTTCAATAGCAATGTGCTTGAGTAGAGTCAACACAACATAAAAGAGGTGGATCTGTCCAAATACTTATGTAATAAGAGCTGAGACAACTGGTCATTTATCAAAGATATCGAAAGTCGCGATATGCACGTCCTGTTCTGTAGACATGGTCCTTAGTTATTTATTTATGTTGGACCAGTCCAATATGACTGTCAGTTGAAATAAACTTTTTGTTGTAAGAAAACGGTCACTATATGTTTCTTCTTCCCTATCATATTTATAATGTGTGATTTGCAAAATACCTATTATAGCCTTTGCAAATACCTATCATTTACAAATGATAGATACACCGAGGATGTCTGGTCTATGGTCTAGGGTGACCAGACGTCCTCGGATTTAGGGGACAGTCCCCGTTTTTGATTGTCTGTCCCTGACTAAATACAGAAGAAAACTACCTCTGTCCCTGTTCTGTTTTTAAAGACACAACATTAGGTTTTTTTTAATTAGATTGATAGTCAAACTGGAAATGTCCCAGTTTTTCTCCCTTTTTGGGGATTATGTTCCCAGTTTTGATCTCGGACGTCTGGTGAATTTATATCAAATCAGAATATTCTGTTACTGTTAAGCACACTATGAATATTAAAATACGCCTAATCATGTGTCCTGTATCATAGCTACATATATGACCTTTGTAGCTAAAAAAAACATGAAAATCAGTCTTGTATTCAGTGAGATTGATTAATTATATGCGCTGACAGCTCATTTCACCTGCCAAACACATTCCAC
>NC_045755.1:3480102-3512902 GCF_008692095.1 Etheostoma spectabile
GGGTGACCGGTCCAAGATGGCGGCCCCACGTCTCGTCAACGCCGATAGGCAGTAGCGGTCGATGCGGCGTCTACTCTTTATATGTCTATGGAGGAAACTACCAAGATTTTTACAGTTTACCCTGAGGCTGGGTATGTTGATGGAAATTGGGGGGTTTAAGGTTCTGCATGATAGCTCGGCGCCCATGTAGCAGTGCTTCGGCTGTGCTTCCACCCAATATAGTCCCAATTCAGTATCTGCATATCGCCTAGTGTTATTCTGCACTGCTATTTATACTTGTTGTGAATATGTAGGCCACAATAATTAATTAGGTTGTTGTTGTTTTTTTGTTGGCTCACTTTTACTCACATGTTAACCGGCAACGTAGCTGTGCTATGCTAATTAGCAGCAGCGCTGCCGGTGTTGCACCAAACTAAAACAATGCCGGCACTGAGACAAAAAAATTAGTTGGCCCACCTATCTACAGCTAGAGGAGACTGTGATAATCCCTATTTCAACAAACGGTGGCGTGTTCCTTTAAGCTCTCTGCCCATAGAAGTACTTCTATCAGTACTCATATCTGCCACAGAACTTGAATTTACCACCACTATACATAAATAGTATTATTTTGTGCTCAATCTTGTATCGACTCTGATGCAATTTCCTAGCAACATCCATGCATGCACCGTCATGAATAGCCTGATAAGCAGCATGCGTCTCACAGTGTGACTCATGAATCATGTGACTGGGTGAGATGGTGAGTCAGGACACGCTGTGTCCACTGCAAATTGGCCCCATAGAAGGAAATTCAAAGCCTAGACGTAATATTGATGTTGGACTTGGGCCAATGAACATAAACAAACACTGTATGTTTTCCAGGAGTTCATTTATTGGTCCAGCAGATGCAAAATCAACTGTACAACATACTGCCCTCTCACTCATAGTCTTTAGTTTAAAACAAGGTGCCTCTCGCTCCAAGCATCCAAAACTACATACAAAATGAATAAGGAATATAATAAAACAGTTTTTACAAAAAACAAATTTCAAGTATGTCAAGCAAACTTGTTAACAAACGTTTTACTGAGAGAGGTAAGCAGCAGTTTTTTCTCAACAGAACATGCTTTCCATTAGTACAAAAATACTTCTACACACATTTTCATCAAGTCTTCCATAAAAGTCATGTCCTATGCATCTCCAGTTATACTGTATGTACATTAACATTTACAAAGATATTATTAACAGCACATATTGTTATAACAAAAATATAGGTGCATACATTTGTGCGTAGCAGACAATGACAGCAAAAGGAAATCAAGGTATTTAAACTTGAAAATTAAGAACTCTGTTAAATGATCAGCATGCATTGTAGCGTTGAAACTAATCACGATGAAAAATAAATATTTCAGACCGTGAAAAGTAAAATATTGACGTGATATGTAGAGTTATTAGGTGAAATGTGGTGCCCCCTCTTGAGCAATCAATTCCAGAGAAATGGCAAGAGAAGCGGCATAAGGCTGCAAAACAGGCACTACCGGCACTCTACGGCAAAAATCACCTTCAATACAGGGAAAAAACGGGACATCAGAAATACATAGTGACACAAAATAAAAACAAAAGTACAAATGTATCCCCACTGTGCAAAATAATCGCTTATTTTATAGTGTCAGCATACAAAGGAGTCAATTACGTCATGACGCGCTTCTTTTTGTACATTTTTAGAAAAGCGTGCATGATAAACGCCAATATAGGTGGTTACTTGTGTCTTTGGCTGACAAACAACTCATCAATTTAACTCTTCCTTCTTTTTCATTTCACTGCCTTCAGTGAGCCTTTGTTAGGGATCCACTTTCCGGCCTCTTGTGCCATGTGACACATCGGTGCAGTTTTATTGGCAGGGCTGCAGGACATCCCGGAGGCCAGATGAGTTTCTCCTCAGGTTCTGTAAACAAACAAAAATGCCACAAAAAGGCGTTAAAACTTTAGATGCCTTCTGTATTATTGGGGCAACTATTAACTATGCAACAAGTTGTATTTGGCAAATGAACCACAACACAAAAGAAAGTGCCATTGCATAAATATCATCTGGCCAAATGATATTCTCTCATGTAGTGTAATCCCTAAACCACAAGTTACATCAACTGTTTTCTCAGGCGCACATTTTCTCTGATATTTTTAGAGGGTGTGAACACAACCAACAGTTCATGAGTGTGTGTGTGAGCAGGTTGCTGTAGGTAAGTGTGTGTGTGTGTGTGTGTGCGTGTGCATGTGTGCACCAAGTTAATCCTCAGGTGATTATAAAGGAAGCTGACAAGATCACACACCCAGCAGCTTTATACGTCTTAACATATTTCCACTGTGCCAGCAAAACTAGCGCAGTCATGCAGTCAGTAAAGTTCATTGACACGGCATGTTTATTTAACTGCCTACTTGAGAACTAATTGGTATTGGTTGATAGAGATAAAGTATATTATTTTATGGATTTCACAAATTTAAAAACGCTAAATAAGCCTGCTGGCTAGTTAGTTAATAGTTTGATTACCTGTTCAAAAACTCACTTTGGACGCAAGATGGCGGCGTAGCAAGCGGTCGACTTCGTTGAGCTGCGCACCATATATTTTATATCTGAGCAGAATACCACCCTCTTACTCCGACTATCCAACCAAATGTGGTAATACAACGCTGATAAACGCTCTTCCGACTCACTCCAGCACAATGCCGCCCAAAATCCTAAAGAAAACTAACAAAACCTGCGAAGTAGAGTCTCAACTGGATGACACAGGTAACATGGCTAACACGGAGCTAGCTGCTAAGCTGCCAGCGACTGGTGGAGCCACCACACTCGACCCTGCTCTCCGCCAAGTTATTGAGGAAATCACTGGGAACATTTCATTAATTATTTCCCAGAAAGTAGACACTCTGACTGAAATGCTTAAGAGTCAGGCCACGGAGATAAAGGAGCTGGCCCGACGCACTACAGACGCAGAGGACAGGGTTGCAGCTCAGGAGAACGCCCTGGACCAGGCCACGGCCCGCATAATAAAGTTGGAGAAAGAGGCCCTCACTATGGCACAACGAATTGATGATATTGAAAACAGAGGCAGGAGAAAGAACATTCGGGTGCTTGGTTTAAAAGAGGGCATAGAAGCTGGCCCTGGAGCCTTAAAATTTCTTGAAAAATGGCTGCCCGAATTTTTACAAATCGAAACCAAGAACGGTCGGATCAAGCTCGAGAGGGCGCACCGCACACTGGCTCCACAGCCCGGGCCTACACAGAGACCAAGACCGTTGCTGCTCAGATTTCATAACTACCGAGATCAACAGCGGGTTCTCGAAGCCGCGCGGCGTGCGGGGAGCGGAGACCAGCCCCTGATGTATCAGAACTCTAAGATCATGTTCTTCCAGGATTTCTCGGCAGACACCATGCGCAGGCGGAAAGGATTCGATGCGGTAAAGCGACGGTTGCGGGAGGCAGGCATCCAGTACTCCCTTCTTTACCCGGCCAGATTGAGGATCGTACGCGATGGGGAAGCAAAGATTTTTGTCTTGCCGGAGAAAGCAATGGAGTTTGTGGACAGTCTAGGCTGAAATAACGCCAGCGGAAGATCATGGAGGCAAACGCTCTGGACCGGACGGTGTCAGAGCTCTGATTTCTAAGTACCGTATGTTCTGATTCTTTTTGTTCCCCTCTTCACGCATAAGGATAAGTGATGTGAGTAACTGTGATTATGACTCTTTCAATCTGATCTGCTCAGTTGTATTTTTTTTTTTTTTTTTTTTCTGTGATGTTTAGTGGTGCGCGGCAACGATGGATATGTGATGGACTTTCTCTTTTGGGTTTGTGTACCTGTGTGTGTTTTCACCAGGGAGATGAAACACATGTGCTTGGTTAAGGAAGGGATGGCCCCCTGCAGATTTAGGGGGAAAGCGCGCCCGGAGTGTGCATTTTTCTGTTTTATTTTGGTTCTAATTTGTTGGTTTTGGTTGGTTCCTGTTCAGCTCAGCAGATTGCAGTCCTTGTATGTAATCATTATTTGGGTGGCATTGCATTATGACTCTGGGTTATAAATGCTAAGATTATGTTCATGGAACATTAAGGGTAGTCACTCACCAATTAAAAGGAAGAAGGTCCTTTTAGCCCTTAAGAAGGAAAGCGTAGATATAGCGCTGCTGCAGGAGACACATTTAACTGACTCCGAACATTTAAAATTACAACAATGCGGTTTTGAACATGTTTTTTTCTCCTCTTTTACGACCAAAAGTAGAGGAGTCGCAATTCTTATTAAAAAATCAGTGCCCTTTAAAGTCATAGAAAGTATTAAAGACACAAATGGGAGGTACGTACTTGTCAGAGCAATGATAAATGGGGAAGAATTTGCCATATTGAATGTTTATTTTCCACCGGGCCACCCCATTAACTTCTTAACGGAAATTATGGCAAAACTTGCAGGGCTCTCTCTCGAAAATGTTATTGTGGGAGGTGATTTTAATTGTCTTAAGAATCCACTGATTGATAGGCTCCCCATTAGCCCCCTTCCCATTTCAGGGAAATCAAAACAGATTTTTGATCTTTTTGAGGAGGCGGGGTTTGTGGATGTATGGAGAAAACTCCATCCTGCTGGAAAGGAATATACTTTTTACTCCAACCCCCACAAATGCCACACACGTATTGATTATTTTTTTCTCCCTAAAACTATTTTAAGACAAGTTGCTTCCTGCAAAATAGGACACATTGTCATATCTGACCATGCTGCAGTGTATCTAAATTATACTTTTAAAAATGCTAGGGTTCATTCAAATCATTGGAGAATAAATCCTTTAGTTTTAAAAGATGAAAAATTTGTGGAGTATTTTAGAACAGAATTCAAACAATTCCTCGCTGTCAATTCTCCTTCCGCTAACAGCCCCTCCTTGCTCTGGGACACAGCTAAGGCATTTAGTAGAGGATTAATAATTTCATATACGTGTAGTAAAAAACGAAGAATTGCAGAACAACAAAACATTTTAGAAAGAAAGCTTAGACTCGCGGAAGGAGAATATATAAAAAACCCTTCGCGGACTAAGTTGGGGGAGCTCAATGCTATCCGGTGCTCACTGAATACATTACTGACGCAGAACGCTACAGACAAAGTCAAATTTGCTAAACAAAAATTGTTTGAATACGGGGATAAACCAGGTAGATACCTTTCCTATCTTGCAAAAACACGGAGGACTTCCCAAACAATTGCTTCAATTTCTGACCGGAGGGGTTTATGTTCTACAGACCCAGAGAAAATAAACGCAGCTTTCTGTGAATTTTACAAAAATTTGTACCAATCCGAACAATGTGACAACTCTCAATCTTTAATGGAAACATTTTTCTCAAAAATTAGGCTGCCCAATTTGCCAGAGGACAGAAAAAAAGATCTAAATGCAGAAATATCGGAGGCAGAGGTGGAAAGAGCCATCAGATCCCTACAGGGGGGGAAGGCACCGGGCCCGGATGGCCTCACTTCGGAATTCTACAAAACATTTATGGACCTGCTGTTAAAGCCCTATCTATCCATGCTGAATGACTCATTTGGTAACGGTGTACTTCCCCCTTCCCTCCGGGAAGCAAATATATCCTTAATTCTTAAGAAATCAAAACCTCCAGAAAACTGTGGCTCTTACAGACCGATTTCATTACTTAATGTTGATTTGAAAATACTGTCCAAAATTCTAGCAATACGCTTGGAAAACATTCTACCCCTTTTGATAGGGATAGATCAAACGGGTTTTATCAAGGGTCGTAATTCCTGCAATAACCTCAGACGTCTTTTGAATGTGATTCAGCTGTGTCATCAGCGGGCAGTGGATGGTCTTGTAGTGTCCTTAGACGCAGAGAAAGCGTTTGACCGCGTGGAGTGGTCATATCCTTTCATACTCTGCATCATTTTGGCTGGGCCCCAACTTAATCGCTGATTAAAGTTCCTCTACAGTCGTCCCTTAGCCAGTTATTACAAATGGGGTTAGGTCTAAATTTTGAGGTAGGAAGGGTAACAGGCAGGGCTGCCCCCTTTCACCTCTTTTATTCACTCTTGCAATCGAACCGCTGGCTGAAGCAATTCGTCGTGACCCCACTGTATTCGGTATCAACACTGATCGGGGGACCCATAAAATATCTTTATATGCCGATGATGTTCGTTTTTTTTTCTCTCTAGACCTACCACTTCAGTCGAAGAGTCATTGCAGTCATTAATCATTCGGGTCATTCTCGGGATAACAAAAACTTCTCCAATCCGAGGCCATGCCCTTGGGTAACAACTCTATGTCCCTAACTCCCCTTTAAGTGGTCCCCAGCGGGATTTAAATTCTCGCATATTCTCACACCTCTTTCGATCAGATGTTCAAAACAAACTTTGTCCCATTATTTGAAAATTAACTAGACCTTGAACGCTGGTTATCTTCCCATACTTGGTTGGGCAGAGTCTCGCTTCTTAAGATGAACATTCTCCCTCGCTTCTGTACCCAATTAGGATGATTCCTATTTGTTTACCCAAATGGATCCAAAGTTGAAGAGTTGGTTTGGTTCCTTTATTTGGGCCAAAAGAAGGGCATTCATAAAAATGTCAACACTACAGCTACCAAGACCATGGCGGCTTAGATCTTCCAGACCTCAGAGAATAACATTGAGTTCTCTTATTTTATATCCGAGAGTGGGTACTGGAAACTCGTCCACAGTGTGGCTGGATATAAAGCCTCGTTATGTGACGTCCTCTTAAAGCCTGCTTTTTTTGAAAATATAAAAACAATAAACAAATACTGTTACAATCCAATCACTGTGAATACGGTCAAAGCCTGGAGGGCGGTTCAACACATTGAGGAGAAACTGGGAAGACATCCCCATTTACACCCTTTGTCCAGAACCCTGACTTTCTTCCGGGTATGTCGGATGCAGGTTTTGGGGAATGGGTGGCTAAGGGTGTTTCCTCTCTGGGCTGTCTTTTTAAGGAGGGGATCCTCATGTCTTTTGATCAAGTTATGAAAGCCTTTGGAGTAGGGAAAAATAACCTCTTCCGTTTCTTCCAGCTAAGAGACTTTATTAAAAAAGAAACAACTCTAATCAGGGACACTGAGATTGTGGGCATCGAAAAATTGTTCTTTGGAACTCGTGATGTGTCACTCAGCAGGTGCTACAAAACATTAAAATGCTATAAACGTCACATACCAACTCTGGCCCAGGCCTGGGGAGGAGAGCTGAATATCGAGATCACTGATGAAATGTGGAGCAGTATTTGGAATTCTGCCAAAAAAATTACTATTTGTAACCGCTCCTGGGCATTGCAACTTAAATTAATACATAGAGCTCACCTGGCCCCAAACAGAGTGTCTAAATTTAAACCGGGCCTCTTCATTGTGTCCAAAATGCAAAATAATGAAGGCAGCCTCACACACTGTCTTTGGTCATGCCCCATCCAGATATACTGGAAATCTATTCTGGCTGAGTGAAAAATTTTTAAAACTAACACTGATCTTGATCCAGTGTCTCTTCTCCTTGTCTACCAATAAACATATCCAAAATCAAAATAAGAGTGTTGTACATGTTCTAATTTCTGTGCCCGAAAGAATATTTTATACAATGGATTCTGATAAATCTCCTACAATTTTTGGGTGAAGAAGCTCGTTCTGGAATATACCCTCTGGCTTTCTAACATGCCTCGTCCACTTCAAGACTGACGTTTTTGGACGCATATGAAGCCCTTCTTGGACTAGCTGAAGACCACTTGTCTACCATCCTGTCTCGAGCATTTATATGTTTAGATGTGTACTGTAAATGATGGAAATATGTATGGCCCCCATCTTATATTTCTTTTATCTCTGAGGCACTGCTGAGCCTTTTTTTTTTTTTTTTTTTTTTTTTTTTTTTTCTTATGTTGTTGTTGTTGTTGTTAAACAAAAAAAATTAAAAACAATAAACATATCTACAAAAAAACAAAAAAAAAAAAAAACTTCACTTTGTTTAAGTACTAGATTGGCTCTTCTAAAACATATTAATTATCCATCACAAAAACTAACATGTCTGTCAGTTAATGGTGTAAATGCACTTTTAACTGATCATTTTAATTTAGTTGATTCATAATTATATAACCAACTTGTTTGTTCAACTTGTTAGCATGCTTACTAGCTAATCATCCATCTTATTTTCTTAACACATTTGATTATGGCAAAATAAGCGCATGTACTGGAAGCTAGCTTTAGCTTTAGTTACTTTTGTGTCTTTGCTAAATGAGCCTGCTAGCTAGTTAGTTAATAATTTGATTACCTGCTCAAAAACTGGCCTTTTTTAGGAGTACTTCTAAAAGAGTAAATTGTGCCACAGTGTTCTGGTTTAGATAGTCATGTGAAGTTATTAGTGTTGCATGTGGCTGCGCTGGCAGAACTACAGTATGAAGCAACTGCAAAGCCACTACGTTGTGTTTTCCTTTGAAAGACAAAGCGTGAAACCACTTTCAGATATTGGAGGCCGGTTCATCTTTAAACGGGACAAGACAGGCCAAAAATAAACCAAACACAGAGACAAGAACAGCATGAATCAGCGTGTTACAACAGCAGATCGGGGTGACGAACAACAATGACGCAGCAGGCAGGAATGTACGCTGGGAAGCGAGGGTTCCCTAACAACAAATCCTGCATTCTCCTCACTGACAGGAAACAGTGCTGCTACTCAAGAGCATATCCTGGCACAGAATGCCAGTCTACTGAAATACCTTGCTTTTATCATATTACATTTTCACTACTATTAAAAAGTACAGTATGTACTTCTTTTTTTGAGTAAGTGAGCAGAATGTGCAATCAATATTTCTTAACTTCTTTAGATTCAGTGTGGAAAAAATATCAGCAGTGAGTAGAATGTAAAAGATGACACAGCAACAGGAAAAGAGTGGACAAATGAGATAAAGAGACACAGCCAGAGATGCTAGAAAGAAAAAAATACTTACAGGCAAACTTTGCCCAGCCAGTGCTGTAAGGAGCAGAGGAGGAGAAGGCCGCAGAGCAAAAGAGGACAGGAAACAAAAGTGAGTGAACATGCATGCAGTCTTACAGAGGCAGTCAGAAAGGAAACAGATTAAGGAAATGTTTTTTTAGCATCTCATGATGTCCTAAATGCAGTTCAGAGGGTTTTCCATCCCGATGAAAAGAGAATTCTCGGCAGAAACACAAACCTCTTGCCAAATTTAACATAAAAATGGTCTAATTAGTCAGTTTAAATAATTAGGTTCTGGCCTTAATAAACCCATATTAGTTAAGTTGAGTACTTGTAACTCTAAATATATAATTATGTGTTTGTGTGTGTGTGTGTTTATAAGAAACCGACCTGTCCGGCCAGAGTGATAGGGAGGTGCGAGGGGCTGCAGAGTGCCATGGAGGCAACAGACGGAGGCAGCTCCTGGATCGGAGACTCGTCCAGGTCATCAATGCGAGGTTTCTTGATGTTTGACTCGGGGCTGGTCAGAGGAGTCACACTGTTCCGCCTGATCAAGGTGCCAGGACCCTTCTTCATCTCCTGCAGGGTGAGATTTATGAAGATCCTCAGACACTCAGAAAGCACAGCATATAGATGTATTGCAGACACTGTGTTATCTTAATATAAGAGCAAATGAATGTGCAGTTCTTGGTGGTTTTGTGTAAAAAGACAAAATAGCCAATAGCTATCTATCACCATCATGATGGTGGCTAAAGCTTTATCCAGTTTTCTCTCCTTTCTCAACATTTCCTGTAGAAATTAACTGTCACCCATAATAGTACAGGATGTGACGCTGACATCAGTTCTGTAGGGCTGAGCAGAACATTTCCGGTAATCAGAGTATCAAGCATTACCTCCGGTCTGTCTCTGTGGGTGTTCACCGCCTCCACATTCAAAGAGATGGACTCCACTTTGCACCCGTAGGCGACCGGGGTGAGCTTCAGCACCGTGTGGAGGGGACACTTCAGGTAGGGCATCTCCTCTGGAACAACAAGCAAAAGAAGGAAAAACATAGATGTGAACACAGTTACATATAGCAGCTGGAGTATCATAAATCATTAGTAATCCATAAAGCCTCTCGCTAATCCATACAACCTCTTTTTTTCTTTCTCAATGTTAAACACCTATATGTCTATTAGGTCTGTAACAATTATAATTGTTGGCATTTTTAGGCCTTCGTTTTTGACAGGACAACTGAGACTTGAAAGAGAAGTGAGAAGGGGAATGACATGCAGCGAAGGGCCGCAGGTCGGAACCGAACCTCAGCCGCAGCCTCGAGGACTGGGCCTCTGTATATGGGCTCTACTAGGCCGCTCTACTAGGTGATCGCAACACATACATAATTGCTGTTTCTTTGTTTGACCGCAAATAATTACTAACATAAACGTTGATTGTAATTATCAATTTTCTGTTCATTTAAGCAACAAATACTGTTTTATGATAATAAAGAGGCGTGGTTTACATCCTAGGCTGTGTACCTGTGTTATTACATTATCTTGGTCAAATGGCAGTGAAACAACCAAAAGATGTATCCTGGGATTCATTCAAAACCTTCAATTATTTGCAAAAGTAATACATAAATAAAGATTTTTGACTGAAAGAGTTAATTGTATATTCAAATTTTGAATTGTTACAGCTCTTCCTGTTTATTTCAGTATTTATTGTTTGTTCATTTCATGTTCATGTTTTATATGCTTATGTATGCTCCAGAAACCAAGGGAAATTCCTTGTAAGTGTTTCCTTGGCAATTAATCCCTTTCTGATCTCATTCTGATTATTTAGGTTATGACACTAAACACTTGTTGGGATTTGTAGTACCCACCTGCACTCTTATCCAGGAAGTAGGCCAGCAGGCAGCGCATGACAGCCTGGTGGCAGATGACCAGGACGTTCTCTTGCCTCTCCAGGTCCATGATGACTGGCTCCACCCGCTGGACCAGGTCCTGGTAAGACTGTAGTCAGGATCAGGAGGGTGGGGTTGTTTACTATTGTCAGTATATTTGGTCATAGTTTAATCAAATACCCTTAAGTAGGGTTGCAGTCTACTAGATTATTTTCCTATACTGAATACTCGAATGGATCATGGTTGTTATCAGTGGTGGAAGAAGTATTCAGCTCCTTTACTTAAGGAAAAGTACTAACACCACACTCCACACAAAAATACTATGTTACAATTAAAAGTCCTGCATTGAAAATTTTACTAAAGTAAAAGTATGTAAGTAGCATTAGGAAAATGTCCTTAAAGTATTAAAAGTCAAAGTACTCAATGCTGAAACAGTTCCGTGTGTAACAGTCTAATCAGCTGGACTTGTAGGCAGGTGGGTAGTTTAATTTATAATGAAACATCTTATTTTATAAACTACATGTGTTTTGTGGTTACAAATCTAAAAGTATAAAGTAACTAGTAAATAAAGCCGTCAGATGAATGTAGTGGAGTAAAAAGGACTCAAGTAAAGTACAGGTACCTCAAATTTGTACTTTACTTGAGTTTTTTTTTTTTTACTGAGTAAATGTACTTTGCTGCATTCCACCACTGGTTGTTAATATTATTTTTGAATAACAGCAGATTACCTAAATCAAAAATAATATTTGAGGTTTGTTAGATGTGAAGGTGTCCAGTGGTTGCTGACTGTGTTTGTACCTCTCCGGCAGGGTAGCGATAGTAGTATTTATCTTCATCTCTCAAAGCAAACTCCTCCGGGAATTTCTCCTTCATCTCATCATACGTCATCTCTTCACACATTCCCTAAAACAAACGAAGAAGAAAAATATAAAATATATTAGAAATATAAATAAAATAAATTAGCTGTGGGATCTGTGAGCTGATATGTGAGCTCAAATTTTAAATCTTCAAATTAAATTAAATAATTGCGATTAACAATATAATTGTCTCTTTTAGTCCAATTTACAATGACTTATTTATGTATTGCAAACAAATCAAGGTTTTGAATGAATAACAGGATACATCTTTTGGTTATATATTACTGTAATGTGACCAAGATAATGTAATAACACAAATACACAGCCTATGAAGTAAACCATGGCTCTTTATTGTCCTAAAACAGTATTTTTTACTGAAAGCACCTAAAACTTACAATTACCATCAACAGTTATACCCCTAAGGACCTCAGCTAATGTAAGCAATTAATTGCAGTTAAACAAAGAAATATCAATTATAATAATAATATAATATAATTATAATAAACATTACAGGCTTAGTAGACTCGCATCACCAGACCTTTCTCCACAGAGCTGCGGAGAAGGGTCTGGCTGGTCCACACAGCATTCTGGGATGGGATTGGACAGATAGTCTAGCTAGCTTTTTGGATTTACCCTGCAGAGATCTGAGGACCAGTTAACCATAGTCCTCAGAAATCCACTGGAGGTTAGAATTACAACACAAAGAAAGCGGAAGGTGACGGACATCTGTCCAAAAATTAGGGACATCAGGTAGAATTGACTACAGGCCTAGTGAGATGGCGCCATAGTGTGCATTTGAGTGATACTCACAGCGTCTATCTCGTTAAGAGCCTTCCACTGTTCGTACGGGACTCCCAGGTGCTCTGCGGTCTCAATGCTGCGACACAACTGGCTGCACCAAATCTTGAGATCCTTCTGCTGCTGCTCTTCCACAAACCGAGCCAGAGCAGCCGAAAACTATAGCAGAGAAGGAACAGTCTTTAGCACCTGAAGTTCATTGATCGTGATGTTTAAAATCTTGTCATTTTGTCGACTGCCTACTTTCATAATCTATTTTATGTCTCTGTTTGCAGCTGTTGGTACCTGTTTGCCCCGCGGCGAGAGGCCTGCGTCCCCACCCAGCCGGCCCTCCACGTTGTCGGTGCTCTCTCCGTGCCGACACAGGTAGATGGTGCGTGGCTGGACGTGGATGTTCATCAGGTAGTAGACAATCTTGCTCTGGATGTGATCCTGGATCCGGTTGACGAGGAAGCGCCGACCCACGTCTATCACCTTGATGAAAGAGAGATCCCTGGAGGAAGAACAGAATGGGGTGAGCGATTAATGGGTGAGTGTTGCATCGGATGTTGCAGATATCTTGACAACATCAGTACTGATAATCTTACCTGTCATACTGATTGGGGTCCAGAGGTTGGTAGCTGGTTTTGTAGCATTCAATTCTCCTCTGGAAATCCAACATGGCGGCGTTTTTGTTGCAGTCCCGGTAGTCTGGACACGACACCTTCACTTCCTGCACAGGGAAGAAGATTGTCAGACGGCAAATACCACGCCTGATGCCGGAGAGTTATAAACAAGTTACATTCTATGTCTTTGAATGTCAGCGCCAGGATGCATCGTGGTGTCGTGCTTGAGACTCACCATGATGTTCGACGCAATCACGCTGGGATCGTCACACACCGACTCGATGAAAAAGATCTGGCCACAGAAGAGGAAAAGCAATTAAAAGTCACTGCATCACCGATGATGTCAAATCTGGACTCTTCATTTTGCCATAGTAACACTTACCTTGAAGCCATTCTCACTGCCAAACTGAAGGATCATGTCCCGTCTTTCTCTTGTTGTGTTTGTGGCGTCAAAGACCTGAAAGGGACATGAAACAGCGTTGTAAGACAATGGCTTTTCATCGTGTCAAACAGTAGGACAAAGTTTTAAAAAAGCATGCGATGCATGATGGGAAACTCACCGCTACTTGGCCTCCCTCCTCCTTCAAATAGGATTTGACATCCCTCAAGGCTGCTAAGGCACATTGCCTGAAGACCAAAAACAGTGATGTTCATGTTATATTATCAATAAAATATAAACAGTAGATTACATAGGTGTAATTTTGGGGGGGGGGGAGTAAAGTCTTTGTCGTTTTTTCCCCGACTTTTTTTTAATGTTTTGATGTTTTTATTAAAATACATGCATACATGTCACGGGACCTCCCTAGATAGTTAGAGATCTTAACCCCCCCATTGTTGAACCCCTCGATAGATTTCTTTTCTTATGCTTGTGTAATTGTGTTAAACTTACTGCCTGATTTTCACAGCGCTCTCATTATCAGGCTTAAAGAAGTCATAGGAGCTGTAGTTCTTGACCGCCTCCCTCCGGTACTCTCCCACATTAAAGACTGCAACACACACACACACACACACACACACCACACACCACACACCACACACCACACACACACACACACACACACACACACACACACACACACAAAGGGGAAGAAGCAACAAGCATGAACACCATGTCCTGAGTCTGATAAGTGAGGCTGCCAGGCAAAACACTTCCAGGAATAAAACATTGAGTGTCATGCTGTAACTGATGCGCTACTGGATAAATAGGGGTGGCACAGTACATGATGAAAACATCCGAACCGTTCGGTTTGTTTGTGCGTCTTACTGTTCAAAGCATGCGCAATGTAGCCGTGTGCTCGTGTGTGGACTCAGATAGTGTGTTTCCCTTTCATGCGAAAGAAGAGGTGTGGACAAGTTACCAACAAAATGTACAGCGAAAGACGGTGCAAACCATTTCTGACTGTCCTGCCAATCTGTGTACATTTTAACATCAATGTACTGTAATGTTTTTACACTCTGAAGTCGCTGAAGCAACTGCTGTTTCAATCCTGTTGACTCTGCAGTGGGTAGGGCTGCTCATTTCCCCCAGCGACTGATGCGCACACACACACACACACACACACACACACGGTGGATGCAGGAAAATAAAGTGGAGATGAGACGTACAGGATGACCTAAATTAGGGACAGCTACGCTCATTATTGTAAGTGCAATGGTAAGTTAAAGTCCAATAAGTCCTTTATCAAACCATGTGAATGTGTCCCAGCCCAGGATAGGAAATGAACTAACAATGTAAAGATCAACAAGCCACTGACAGACATGTTTATATTTGATTCATTCAATAAATTATTAGTTTTTGTCTTAAATCCGCCAGCCATTTTCATTTACAGTTTTTTTACAATTACAGTTGCAGCATCCTGAGACTTTTTGGTAAGGTTACTAGGAAAACTCAGCCTTACAGTAATTTTATTCTCCCCAAAACAAGTTTACTTTTTATTTCATAAAGAACTATACAAAAATGTTATTTCAAATGATATTCTGTAATATTTCAATCTTTGTGTGCTAAAAAGGCACATACATTCATGTAGATGGGAATACACATTCTCCCTTTTTTGCCAAATAAATGAAAAGCTTGTTGAAATCATCAATGTCTTCCCTCTTGCTGTGTCAGAATGTCACCTAGCTTTCCTCAGAGATGGTCCCAATAATGGGCTTCAAGTCAAGTCAAATTCAGTTTGTGCATGATTACATGATATGAACTACTTTTTAATACTCTATCCTACATTGTGGATAATTTAGCTATATGTCATATGCTGAAGTATATTTCTGGATTGTTAAAGATTGAAAGAAAATATAACAACAAGAACTGTACAGAACCAAACCGTGGGTTTTGCGAACCGTGCCACTCCTATGGACAAACTGTTTGTGTGGGTTGTGTACCTTTGGTGGGCATGCCGATCCAGTTGAGGTAGCGGGTGAGTTTTTTGGACATGTACGTCTTCCCTCGAGCCGGAAGACCCACCATCACGATGACGGTGGGGGGGTTGGCAAAGTGGGGGGCACAAGCCGCTGCAGAGAAGGATGTAATAAAAACAAAATGAGGAAACATCTTTCATATTATTCAGACAGTGAAGGAGCAGAAGAAATCCAAATTGACATCTTGAATTTACATCTATTGCTCTGCATCCTGAGAGGGCTCATACCCACCTGGCTAGGGTGGGCACAAATACCTGGTCAACAAGCTGCGACCTGCCTGAATCCATTCATTTAAACAACTTCTGCACCTAATTGGCGTCATCTACAGTATTTGCTGAGAGACAGTCCAAGCGGCCACGTGGTTCTCTGCTGCCAACTTTTCCTTCAGCCTTACTGCACATCTGACCCACTTCTGCATGCTGTAAACTGGCTTATTACTGGCCCAGGATTAGTAGTTTTCACTTGACCAGATTTACTGTAACCCCATCCCTGAGGCCCCTGGGAAATGTATTATTGGAAATGGCGGATCCACTAAGAGAATGGCTGGGCAGAGGAATGCAGGGCGTTGATTATACATGGAAAAATGTGTTCTGTACATCATTGGAATGTGTTTGATTGACGCATTAAACGCTTTTCATGTCACATTTCCTCACTTTTATTCTTTTCAGACTCTATCGCTGCAGTTGCTGCCTGATAATGCCCTGAGGGCTAATTTATACTTGCTAATCTTGTTTACATAACAAAACAGCCATGTCAATTAAGCCGGAAAACGGATCACACTGTTGATCCTCAGACATTTTTTATCCACCAGCCAAATGGCTACTGAATGTTCAAATTTTACCAGCCACTCAATTATGGGTTTCGGTCCACCATACGCCTCCCAATACGATATCATCACGATACTTATGCCACGATACGATATAATTGTGATTTTAAACATATTGCAATATTTATTGCAATTTATTACCTTAGATCCAACTTCTACATTTTCACAATTTCAAATTGATGTCTCCAATGTTCAAATTTTACCCGATTTTTTCACTCAATTAGGAGTGGGAATCACCAGACGCCTCCCAATACAATATCTTATTTCTAATATATATAATTTTTCCCAATTTCAAATGGAAACTTTGTCAACATCTTGTTTTGTCTAAAAAGATACATTTCTCTGTTCGTTAATCTCACTTAAATTGTATTGCTGCAAAATGGCATTGTCAAGCAGATAAACTGACCAACACATATATAATAAAAGCTCAATACTTGGCGCCTGTGTAGCAATACAGTATTGCCACAGAAAATATAGTGATATCGATTTTTTTCCCCACCCTTACACTCAATAGATAACCATTGTTTCTTGGCTGATGAGTGAAGCAAATCTACCAGCCACTTGGATATTTTACCAGTATTTGGCTGTTAGATTTTGGCTGATAGATCATTTTGGATCTAGGGTTCAGGGAGGGTCTGAGCTAAGAGGAGCTGTAGATGTGTCGTTTTTCTTTTTGGTTTGCTCAACAGCATACACATTCCCCAAAGGCAAAAACAAAGGAGAAAGCTTCCTGGTGACATTTAAATGATTAAAAGTTTTCTGTAAATACTGTGAAGTGTCTGTTTTCTGAGCACACATCCCTCAACAAGATTCTCTTCTCTGTGGTCACCCTGGTATAAAGCCTGGGAAACGAGACTGCAGCAGGGTCGCGCCATGACCACGCGCCGCCGGCCGACCAATTAGAAAACGGTAGACTACCACTTCAAAAGCATCCGACAGACGTCGCGGGCCACTGTGGTAACCATGGTGACCGAGGTCTAGTCAAGCTCCAGTTGGAGATATGTGCCACGTACCGCACCTCAAAAGACCGGTGTAGAACCATGCAGTGCACTGATGACTCAGCTATATTTGAACTGCCCCTCAGCAGAAATATTTGAAGGGAATTGGAGACAAAATGTCGATTCAAAATCGCTGGTTACTTTTTAGAAAACACTAATTTGTTGCACGGGGATTCATTCATTCAAACAAACCTTTATTGAAGAAATAAAAGTAGCCTAGTGAATGCTGCTCACCATACACCACACACTTCGTCATATAGGCTAGCCCAGAGTGACAGAAAAATGGCTCTGGGCTAGCCTAAAAGGAGCTGCCAACTGCAATACACTTTTTAAGTCCATGTAAAGAAACATTGTAGGGATAAAAAACTACATAACTAGGTTAATATTAAGAATGTCACTCTGCAACGATACTATATCAATGAAAACACAATAAAAAACCATATTAAATAGAAATGTTATAGGGTTTTTACCTCTCCGGGGTGCCGGCTTGTCATCCTTGGTGGGCACCCAGATCTTTTGGATCCTGTTCTGGGTCAGCTCTCTGGGCATTCCTCAAGGACTGAAGAGCCGCACAGTACACGAGAACCGAGCTGCTTATATCCCGGGGAGCGAAAAAAAAAAGAGCCGGTGCCGGTGGTTGTTTGAGCAGGAGCCTGGTCCGTTCAGAAGGAATGAACTGAGGTGTTCTTAATGTCTGCAGAGCACGTTGAGCCGGTCTAATCTGCCGGTCTGCGGCACACATCCGCTATTTAACCCCGCCCGGCCGGCCGGCCGGCAGAGCAACGTGACTGCCGTGACGAAATTACACACACGCGCACACATATCCATGATGCCATCCACACTACAGTACACGAATATTCAGTCAGGCACAGCGCCGCTTTGTGGTAGGCTAACTCGGAGTGGGTGATAATGTTGCATTGCATTTAGTAGCCTAAGCCTAAATACATAATATTCCCTATAAAATGGAATGTGAATGCCGTCAGTAATTAGTATTACGTTATAATAATTAGATAATTAGATTTGGTCAATAGAGTGGTAGCAGTAGTCATGTATATGACGTTTTTTATTATTTTCTAAATCGGAAATGTCTTCATAATGTCAATCAGTTGAACAGCGGTGGTTGTAAAATAACTGTAAATGGACACTTTCTCCACATCTACTGTTGCTTCAGCATTGGCCCCACTATATGATCTCTTTAGTGAGTCTGAGGAAACCAGGAGGAAACGTGCAGATTCTCACATCACCTCACTCTGCTTCTCACACTGGGCTGTCCCGTTGAATCAAATATAACATATTATGTACATATATATATAAACATAGATACTAAATATAGTCCAGAGCTTATACGTTCTGTATAATTACATAGAGTCAATTTTCTACAAAATCTGGTAACGAGTGTTTCTTAATACAACATTTATGTTATTTATTATCACATATTTTAACCAACTTATTTTTTTTATATAATGCATTGGATGTTTGCAGCTTTTTACAGCATCTGGGCAGAGACTAAATATATTATAGATAATTTCACCACATCTACTATTGCTTCAGCATTGGGCCCACTATATGAGTCTGAGGAAACCAGGAGGAAACGTGCAGAGTGTCACATCACCTCACTCTGCTTCCTCACACTGGGTGGTCCCATCCAGTCATAATGCATAGGATTAGATAGATAGATAGATAGATAGATAGATAGATAGATAGATAGATAGATAGATAGATAGATAGATAGATAGATAGATAGATAGATAGATAGATAGATAGATAGATAGATAGATACTAAATATAGTCCAGAGCTTTTAAAACCTCCTGTCAAATGATGCATATTCATCTTTCTCCAAAATGGTTCTAAAGAGTGTTTCTTAATAGGATATTTATCTTGTTATTTATTATTACATATTTTAACCAACTTACTTCTTATTCTAATATTAATATTTTTTAATATTGCGGTGGATGTTTGCAGCTTTTTACAGCATCTTGGGGGAGACTAAATATAAGAGCACACCGAGCTACTGCTGGTTCGGCCTGAACCCAGGCTGAAAATGAAGATAAACACACACACACACTCATCACACCTTGCAGTATTTTCTATATAAAATACCAAACATTAATGGTCAATCCTAACGGAGAAAATTGTTATTTGCCAGTCACCTAAAGTGCATCTGTGATGCTCACAATAATTCAGTGATAATAATAATAATAATAATAATTTATCATGACCTCGTTCTGTTGGCAAGTCAAGTCTTTGCTTTGTATTATTGTTCTGTAAAGCACTTTATAACCTCTTCAAAAAGTGAATACTGTATAAGTGAAGAGTTACTCATCAAACCCTAAGTGACTTTAGTGGTATTCCTCTGTCACTACTGCAGTAATGGTGTATTTCCACTGTAAAAAAAGAAAAGAAAAAGAAAAGCTATTTAAAACACCCAAACAGCTGTTGCAGTTCCATAACTTTTTACAGTGTACTGAAATTCCTCCGTTGCCTCAGTTTGGACTTCACAAAGCAACCTTTTTCCCAAAATCCTGTTTATGGCAATCCAAATAATATCCTGATTAATTAATTGAGTTTATGAATCAGAGTGACTAACTCTTTCCTGTTGACCGCCTGAACAAAGGGCAGCTGAGAGACAAAAGAGACCAGTTGTGGTATTTATGGGTTTAACATAACATCCTCCTCAAACATTAACATGTAACTGCAGTTATTTTCCTAAACCCAAGTAGAATAAAAGTAAAACTGTGTACAAGGTTTAGGTTATGATGTTTCCAGCCAAAGGTTTGAGACGTGTCTGAATTGAAATTGTGTTGCGATGAAGAAACTGTGGTTGTGAAACCCCATTTGGTTTGGGACTGTTGTGTGTCTTGACTTTTTAAACTTTGGCTTAGAAAGAAACAGTGCAGGAGAGATACAGTTTATAGGGGCATGGCTGTGACCTTTCACCTTTACAGTAACCCTTTCATTTTTACTGGAGAGTGACAGAGGGAAAAACGTCCCTGCTGGATAAAATCTGCTGATGATTCAACTATTGTGCAAATTTCTTTCAGTATAGAAATAAAAGAAGATCGCCTTAGCTTAATTCTTTCATACATTACAAATGCAGGGTATGGCAGTGATTTATATTTTGCTTGGGACTCAGCAGGAAAAATTGCTTGTTGCATGTCTGTGTTGTCCAACCTTCCCTCAAATACTCTAGCTGTGAATCCAAATGAGACTAGACACAAGGCAAGTCAATCATGCAAGGAAAGCACACAATGAACTCTAAGTTAGTTAAGACATGGACATTGATTGAGGTCTCTCTGTCCACAGAATGGTTCATTCTTCCTGGTTTAGAATAGAATTCACTCAGAAACAGAATAACTAAAGCTATTGTTCCCAGAGGTCAACAATGAATAATAATGTTTCAATATAAAGTAGGTTTTCTATAAGTTATAGGATAAACAGTTTTCAACCATGGCGTTTACCTTCTGCAGGCTTTTCTATTGGTATTGCAAGAAGTTCATTTCAAAATTCTTTTGATAGCTTTTTGTTGAAGTTTTAGACAGAACAATGTAAAAATGTAATTCAGCTCTATTAAGGGAACGCGTGGTTTTCGTTGGTCTTTAATGTGCACCACGGTATAGGAGTTATAGGGAAAATAATCACGCATTGCCAGACCTTCCTCCACAGCCCCGCTCAGGAGGGTCAGGCTAGTCCACACAGCATTCTGGGATGGGAGAAAAACGGGCTTTAGTTTATTGCAATTCTTTAAACCAATCCCAATCATCTTGGGCGGCACTAAGCGCCAGACAGAGCAACGGTGCCGCTGCCAAATACCCTCGGGGAGGAACTTGTTTCGGTTCAAAAGTGCAACAAAAAATTGGACGGATACGTTTTTGTTGTACTGCCTCTTGCTGGCAGAATAGTGTCAATTTTTGTGCCTGCAGGGGACATGACCAGTCCTGAAAATCGCACCGACGCACCATGGTTTAGGCTGCAACAACACTTTTAGCATAATTTTATTTTTTTTGCATAAAAAATAATCGACTTTGCAATTAAGGTCTAAACAGGCCCAGTGACCCTTCGGAGACCACACACACATTGGGACTTCTCTAACTCGCTTCAAGTCCCACTCGCTGGTATATAGGTCATTGCCACTGAGCCCAACACTGTAATTTCCCATTTTATTGGGGTCAATAAATATCTATCTATCTATCTATCCTTCTGCTCTGCTGTCCATGTTTACACTCACACCATCAGTTTCACGACGGGTTTCTACGTTAACAGGACCATAACCACCTATTTAACATGGGGGGGGGGCTTTTCAATGAAAGCCTTCTGTTACTTAGTCTACAGTATATGCCACTGGAAATTCCACCGGATGTCTCTCACTTACCGCTTTTTTTTAGCTAAACTTGGCATTTACCATGATTTATAAAATCAAACCAAGCATATGAACAATTATTTTAGCTTTGTATTTCATGCACTAAAAAGGTCTAGATAATGGCTTTAGGCCGTCCACAAATTATAGTATAGTACTCAGTTTAACGAGTAAATTAATTTGAAACAAATTGTAGTAGAGGGTCCCTGCTTTGTCTCTCTCTCAGGTAAAGGCTCCTTGGCTTAAAAAACGTGTAGGACCCCTGCCTTTACAATCCGGTCAAGATTCATTTAGTCAAACACATGTTGTTACAGTTACATGTAAAGGAATCAATACAGTCAAGTACAAGGGAAGTTTAACCTGATTAAATGCAGATGGTTTAATGCGATTTCATTAAAAGTTTGCATAGTAAGAGAATCAGTATAATCAAATATAAAGTTTATTATATGACATGCGTTTGGTCAAATGCAATTTCATTACAGCACGATCAAAGACAACTTCCCTCACATCTTTTTTATGGCTTTATATGACTTTCCATGAATTTGCAAGCTGTCATGGTATGGCCAGGCCACTTCCTCAGTCCCTGTGTCTCTTCTGAGTGTGTCCAACTCACCTGAAGCAGATCGGCCTCTAATCAACCAGTTATAAACCTCCAGCTCCTCACTCAGTCTGCTTCAGATCGCTCGCTCAGCTTTATGGTACATACGCTACAGTCTAGCCATTTCACTTTCTAGTGTGTTTTGTATTGGTGTTAAATTATCTTGCTGACACTTTATGTTTTTGCTTGTGCCTCAGGTTGCCGATCTGGTGGGAGGAGACTCAGCTCACCTGATTTGCCTAGTGTCCACAGCTTATCTTCGTCTGCCTGCTCTCCGCCCCTGTCCACCGGATCATATCTTTGCACATTCCTTTTGGGATCCTTTTGGAATGGGTCACATTCATTTTTCCTTTTGGGTTTGGTTAAATGAACCTCTAATGTTTATTCCTAACAACTGTCTCTGTGTGTGCTCCTGGATCTAAGTGTGAATAGACTACACAATCCAATGTGTTTTGTGACTTTTTCATGATATACCATACTATAACTTTTTATGATGTGCTGTACTTAAGTATTTATTATACATCGATATTATATCAACATCGATATATGAGGCTAGATATTGTCTCAAGTTTTGGATGGTGTTGAAAGTGTTTTCTTTTCCTGTTTTTAAAGGCTGCATTATAGTGAAGTCATTATCTGAACTTACCAGACTTACTTTCTGTTGTATTATTACATACTCATTGTATCATTATTATTGGTGATTATTTATCAAAGCTCTCATTGTGGTAATATTTTGTGAAAGGACCAAAAGTCAAACCCTACAATATCACATTGATGTATTTGGTAAAATGTTTTCTCCATATCGAAATAAAGGCTCAAAAATGCCCCCCAAAAAATAAAATAATAACAATAATTTTCTTCATATCGCCCAACGCTAACTGTACTATGACTCTTCCATGACCTACTATACTATAACTTTTGATGTCAATTTTGATGACTTTTTCAACGTTTCTGGCAGCACAGAGCTTCTACTTTTGCCTTAATAATTAATAATCACCATTTTAGTAAGCCATCCAGATTCTGCATCTCAATATTGTTTTGACAGGGTGTTGGATCAACAAATGACTTATAAAATAAGGAAATCTTCATGTCCTTTGCAGACCTCTCAGCCAAAAGTTTTTATCTCTTAAAGTCTAGTATTATGCCTGAAAAGTCAGACAACCAAATCCTTTTGCATTGTATTATTTTTATGATAATTTACATCATTTTAGTTTGCAGTTTTCTGTTCTTTTTTCCTCTTTTTTTCTTTAGATGCCTTTTCTCACAATGATTTCACTTTATTTTTCCCTAATGTGTGCTTTGCTTTATTCTGTTTTTTTACTTAGCCAATGCAGGGGGCTACTGGTGGGAAATTCTGCCTTTCTCTTTGTTGTAACTGATATAAATCTGTTAATATTCAATAACAAAATCGTTTTAAATTATATATATATGTATATGTATGCATATATACTGTATACTGTATGTTCTCAGAGTTAATTTTCACTTACAATTCTATGACTTTTTTCCTTACATTAAATTTACATGGCATGTCATTTAGCTGATGCTTTTATCCAGAGCGACTTACAATTAAGTACTTTCAACCTTGAAAGTACAAACTCCAAACAACAAAAAGTAAATGAAAAAGCCGAACTACAAAAAAGCCAAACTACTATTTTTTTGTTTATTAAAAACCAAGGTGGGTTAGGGTTAGGGTTAACCTTAGAGACAGAAGGTTACTTCCTGTTGAAGCAAAAGGCTTCTTTCTATGTGTTCTGTATGTTAAATGCCAGACGTGACCTGATCAACAACTTTTAGAAGGTTGGGTTGGTGTTAAGCAGTGGAATGCTGATTAAGGCTTTCAGTATTGAAGCAATCTGGCTGCAATTTCGACATACTATACTATTGCTTTTTAATTTCTTTTTTAAACATGATATGACCTTTCATCAGTTTTTTCGACATACTATACTATGGCTTTTTCACCATACTGTACTGTGGCTGTACTATGGCTTTTTTTAAAGTTTTTTTTGACTTACTATGGCTTTTTTATCACTATTTCACTTTTCTCTCACTTTTTTGACAAATAGACTATGGTTTTTTAACACTTTTTTCAACATACTATATTATGATTTTTTTTTGACATGCTATGTTATGACTTTTTCGACATACTGTACTATGGCTTTTTAAATATACTATACTATTGATGTTTTTATCACTTTTTTCAACATACTATAGTATGGCTTTTTTGACATACTATGCTACGGCTTTTTAACTCTATTTTCAAAATACCATACTATGGCTTTGTTTCTCACATTTTCAACATTCTATATTATGACTCTTTGACATTCAATACTATGGCTTATTTATCACTTTTCTTTGACATACTATACTATGGCTTTTTAATAAGGTTTTTGACATATCATACTATTGTTTTTTTATTTTTTTACATACTATACTATTGCTTTTTCATCACTTTTTTGAAATACTATAATAGTATGTCGAAATATAATATAAATATAATATAATAGTATGTCGAAAAAAAGTCGTGAAAAAACTTTTTTGACATAGTATAGACCTACAATTTTGACACACTGTACTATTGCTTTTTTGTCATTTATTTTTTGACATACTGTACTATGGGTTTTTAATCACTTTTTTCAACATGCTATGACCTTTTCATCAAGTTTTTTTTGGCATACTAAGCAATGGCTTTATTATATATTTACCTATGGCTTTTTTACCACTTTTTTTGCATACTTTACTATGGCTTTTTTTATAACTTTTTTCGACGTATTATATAATATGGTTTTATTTGACATACTCTACTATGGCTTTTTTTGACATACTATACTTTGGCTTTTTTCGACATACTATACTTTGGCTTTTTATCACTTTTTTCGCCATACTATACAGTCCCTGGCAAAAGTCTTGTCGCTTATCTATTATGTAGAAACACCTGCTATTAACCTGACTTTTATTTAATCAACTGGTGTAAGAAATAGCTCATATGAAAAGCTAAAACCCTCCCAAATGATGTTCAATGCACTGAAATAAATTAGTTTCAATAAAAAAAGATGATTTAAACAAGACAGAAAGGTCCAATGTTGGCGAGACAAACGTTTTCGCGCCTATACATAAATTGAACAATTTGCTGCAAATACTAAAATATGTCAGCAAATTAAATAGCGGTGCTGTGAGATTAAATTTATATAATTGTATGACTTCCATGAGTTGAAGGACTGCATCCATGCGGTTTGGCAAGGATTCATAAATTGTATTGATAAAGTCATCAGGAAATGCTAGGAAAGCAGTCTTGCTGCCTCCCAGAGTTCATCAATATTTTTGGTTTGGTCTTCCATGCTTCCTCTTTCATCCTACCACATTGCTCATGATGTTCATGTCTGGTGACTGGGCCAGCCAATCCTGGAGCATCTTGATCTTCTTCGCTTTAGGAACTTTGAAGTGGAGATGGAAGTATGCGATGGAGCACCATCCTGTGGAGAATTTGGCCTCTTTATGGTTGGGAATATAAGAGGTAGCTAAGATTTCTGGTATTTGAGACTATTGATGTTGCCTTCCATCCTGCAGATCTCTCGCACAACCCCATACTGGATGTAACCCCAGACCATGATTTTTCGCCACCAAACTTCACTGTTTTCTTGGGTGAATCTTGGATCCATGCGGGCTCCAGTAGGTCTCCTGCAATATTTGCGGACAATGTGGTGTAATTTGAACAGAAGATTCATCTGAAAATCCACTTTTCTTCACTTCTCCAGCGTCCATCCTTTTAGCAGGGTGGGCCTTGGCAAATGCCACACGGTTTTTCAATTGTCTTTTGTTAGTGCTGGCTCGGGCACTGATTTGACACAGGAGGCCATTTCGAGACAGAATCCGACAAACCGTTCTGGTTGACACAGGGACTTCAGGGGACCAGGTCTGGTGGAGCTCTGCTGCAGTAGAAAATGGGCGGCCTGGATTTTCGAGCCAACAAATGGTCCTCTGAGCAGTTGTCTTGTGGGTCTGCCTGACCGGGCTTGTCAAAAACATCTCCAGTGTCTTCAAATGTTTTTTTAATCCTCTGTCCTGACGCTGAGACACATTGAAGGTGTCGGCCACATCAGCAGTGGATCTGGTCTTCAGCCTCTTGATAATCAAAACTTTAGTCTCAGGGTGAATCTTAGGCATGTTTGCAGAGGTCTAGTTGCAGTTGATGTGACGGTCTAGTGTATGGGGTAGTTTTTATACACACCTGAGACCTAATTGATCCATTATTAGTCACAGGTGAAGCTCATATGACAAGGCGAGAATACTTATGTCTTTGCAAAAATTGACTCAATGGGCTTTACCAAGCTGTGAATATTAGAATACTTTTTGACAGTTTCGTTTTGCACTGAAACATTATTACAAAAGCTGTTGGGATTAAAATGAGCCATTTCTTGTAAATAAATCTTGATTAGAAATATATTTCAGCGGCACTTCAGGTCAATTTGTACACACGGACAAGACTTTTGTCAGGGACTGTACTATGGCTTTTTAATCACTTTTTTCGACATACTATACTATAGCTTTTTGAACATACTATTCTATTGATGTTTTATCACTTTTTTCAACAAACTGTACTTTGGCTCTTTTTGACATACTATACTATGGCTTTTTTATTACTTTTTTCAACATACTATACTATGGCCTTTTTTATCAATTTTTGACATACTATACTTTGGCTATTTTCAACATTCTATACTAGGGCTTTTTTGACATACTATGGCTTTTTTTTGCTATACTATACTATGGCTTTTTTTGACAGACTATACTATGGCTTTTTTTTAATCAATTTTTGACATACAATGCTATGACTTTTTCATCACTTTTTTTGACATACTATACTATGGCCTTTTTTTAAATACATTTTTTATATACTATTCTATGGCTTTTTTTGACATACCATACTATGGCTTTTTTATCAATTTTTGACATACTATACTATGTGTTTTTATCACTTTTTTTCGACATACTCTACTATGGCTTTTTTTGACATACTATACTATGGCTTTTTTTTATCACTTTTTTCAACATACTATACTCTGGTCTTTTTCTTAATCAATTTTCGACATACTATACTATGGCTTTCTTATCACTTTTTTCCACATACTATGCTATGACTTTTTCATCACTTTTTTCGACATACTATACAATGGCTTTTGTTTTAACACTTTTTTGACATAATATACTATGACCTTTTTTACCAATTTTTGACACACTATACAATGTGTTTTTTGACTTTTTCATCACTTTTTTTGACATACTATGCTGTGGCCTTTTTTTAATCAATTTTTGACATACTACCCTATTGATATTTTATCACCTTTTTCTACATACTATACTATGGCCTTTTTTAATAATTTTTAGACATACTATACAATGGCTTTTTCCACATACTATGCTATGACTTTTTCATCACTTTTTTTGACATACTATCCTATGGCTTTTTTATCACTTTTTTCCACGTACTACACTATGGCCTTTTTTAATACATTTTTTAAATACTATTCTATGGCTTATTTCGACATTCTATACTATGGCTTTTTTATCACTTTTTTCGAAATACTATACTATGGATTTTTTTGACATACTATGGCGTTTTTATCACTTTTTTTAACATACTGGCTTTTTGATCACTTTTTTTGACACAATTTGCTAAGGCATTTTTATCACTTTTTTGACATACTTTACTATGGCTTTTTCTTGGCATACTATACTATGGCTTTTTATCACTTTTTTCGCTATACTATACTATGGCTTTATTTTGACATACTACACTATTGATTTTTAATCACTTGTTTTCTACATACTATACTATGACTTTTTCATCACTTTTTTTGACATACTATACTATGGCTTTTTAAACATTACTATACTATGGCTTTTTTATCACTTTTTAGACATACCCTAGCTTTTTGTCACTTTTTATTTTTTGGGGCTTTTCCCTTTATGAAAGTGAGATTGGATAAACATGAAAGGGGGGGAGAAATGGGGTGTTGACACGCAGCAAAGGGCCGCAGGTAGGATTCAAACCCACTGCAGGACTCAACTTACATAGGACGAAGTCTCTTACTGGGTGAGGTGGAGGTCTACCCTTTTGCCACTTTTTTAGAACATACCTATCGCTTTATTTATCACTTTTACAACATACTATGGCTTTTTTACAACTTTTTTTTGACATTCTTTTGTATGGCTTTTTGAACACACTTTACTATTGATTTTTTTTTATCAATTTAGTTCAACATACTATAATATGGCTTTTTCATCAGTTTTTTTTTTTTACATACTTCACTCTGGCTTTTTTTTTAAGCACTTTTATTGACATACTATATTAGTTTTTTAATCACCTTTTTGACATTCTGTACTATTTCTTTTATCTCTTTTTTTAACATATTATACATTTTCTTTTTTTGACATACTACTATGGATCTTATAACCTTTTTAGCTTCGCTCATATTTAAGCTGTGAGTTAGCATTTAACGACATATCAAACAAAAAAATACATTAGTTTACGACTACACAAATGTTTTGTTTCCAAGTTAAGTTTTACCTTTACCCTTACCTATTTTTGTTATTGCCACTCTTCATTCTAACCCCAACCGGCCCGTCAGACACCGCCTACCAAGACCCTGGGTCTGACCGAGGTTTCTGCCTAAAAGGAAGTTTTTCCTCGCCACTGTCGCCCTGTTGCTTGCTCTGGAGGAGACTACTAGAACTGTTGGGTCCTTGTAAATTCTGGAGTGTGGTCTATCTGTATAGTGTCTTAAGATAACTCTTGTTATGAATTGATACTATAAATAAAATTGAATTGAATTGAACCTTTGAGATGACAATTGTTTTGCCCGAGTTAGTGGTTTGATACCTGAGGTTTGCTTGGAATCAAAAGGCACAAAAATAATCCCATTATTCAGACTTTTTCATTACAGAGTTCTATTCAATGGCTTTTAGCTGTCTTTTTATGGCATACAACGTTTTAATGTTGTTTATGACATACTATACCATGATCATTTCATGACTTTTAGCCCAAAACATTTTGACATTTTTTTAATCACACACTACACTGTCTTTTTATTGAAATCCTTCAGGACATACTTCCTAACCGACAGACCGCCTGTTCTTAGTTAAGATAACCACACCTACAGTAGTAGTTTATTGTGATTACGCCCCAGTACATGTACCCACACCAACTACTATACACTACGCTACTACTGTGCTATACTTTTTACTGATTTAACTACTTTGTTTTTCTATCCAGCCCTTTTCTCTGACATGAATTAAACTCTCTCCGTTGGGATCCTTCCTGACGCTTTTCTCTGGCACCTCCGGGGGCCTTACGGCGCACTTACATAAATCCAGAATGAGGCTGGGGCTGCGTTCACTGTCCTAGTCCCCTTCCCTCACGCCATCAGGGCTAAGTTAAGAGTATCTAGCCCTGGAGATGTGTTAGCACTATTGTGGAACTGGCATTGTGTCAAACAGAATTCAGAGAAAGAAACTAGGCTTCTTAGGTATTAGGCGCTGCCTCTTGACAGGATGTGTGAAAGTGTTTATACCAGGATACAATATTTCAAACTGTAAACAAACTGTAGCCTAGTCACTATGACTAGGCTGATTCCTAATTTTTGAATTTCAGAGATTGACTAATAAATGACCAAAACGCTAAACAAAGAAACAACAAAAACTACATATTTACATGGAATAATAACATCACAAAGAAACAGTAAACTAGACATAGTTCATACCATTTATTTAGTCTTGACTTAAAGGTATTTTTAATGACAGGAAAATAAGACAATAATCTACAAGGGGGACTCAGAACTACATACAGACACTTCACTGCTGTTCAGGAAATATAAAAAAGCTCTATGTACAAGTGAGGAGATGTGTGCTGATAGTGTTCGTCCATGCCCAGAGAGATATCAGACCTGCTCGCCCAGGTTCAAAACACGAAACTTGTCAAGATTGTAGAAGCAGGCCTTGACGACTCGCCCGCCAAAATAACGTCCGTTCAGATCCACTACGGCTGCAGAGGAGAGAGATGGTTACGGTTAGACTGTACCAAAATACACAGAAAAACCTTTCAACAACAGGATCATTATTGCCATATAAAAGAAATCAGACACAGATACTTTGACACAATATATAACAGTGTTGTTTCCCAAAATGTAAATCATTCTGAATCATACAGCTTGATATATTATTTCGAAAGTTGTAGTTTCAACATGTTGGGGAAATGCTTTTTCGCTTTCTCGGGAAACCAGCGGTGACTCCTGTAAGTCAATGCACTCACAAGAAGTAGTCCAGCACAAACCCTGATTGAACCACAACTTTAATTTTGTTGCAAATAGCCCATTTAAAGCTATGTATATGTTATGATAGGCAGATTCTTTCACTTTTTAAATTTGGACAGAGCCAAGTTACAGCAGCTGTTTCCCACATTCCTATGCTGTCTAAAATTGCGCACTTCTGTCCTTACACTTGCTCTTTTGAGTACATAGTGCGTTCATACTTACAAAATATGGCCAAATGCCATGCACTCAAAATGGTCATAACATTTGGAACCCTGGACACTACTCGCCCAACCAACTGCCGCCATCTTTGCTATAGAGCGAAACTATACAAATTCATAAATGTGTCTTTTTTTTCAATAAACTATAGCACTATATAGCAATATAGCACTATATTGTAGTTAGATAGCGAGAATACAAGACGGTATATATTTTGCCAGGCGACAATAGGTTGCAGTAATACTCCACCTGGCTGTATTAAAGAGTCATTTCTTGTCAGTGCATCACGGCACAATTTGAAACCACACTACCCTTTTGAAATCATACGCACTACACTGGTGAACGCATACTGTAGTGGACACAGTGTACTACAAATAATTGTACTCATGGTAGTATCAAAATTGAGACACACTTCCAGTCTTTGTGCTAGCTAAGCTTTTGGCTATAGCATTGTATTTAAAATATAGACATGAAAGTGTTGACACCTTTCTCATGTAACCCTCAACAACAAAGCAAATAAGCATATTTGGCCATCATGTTGAATATAATGTTACCATGAAATTATGATAGTAAAAAGATGAAAAAAGACGTGATGAAGGTGAAACTGGGTTTAAACCCTCGCGTTTCCTTATTGAGGAAAGGCAAGAGACTTTCCCTCCAGGGAGCAATCTAATTTTTTAGCATCATCCATAAAATTAGATCACACAGTGTAACGCTTTAAGACTGAGGCACTCTGACTCGTTCTTGGAGCGTCTGTCCTGCTTTCTGAGAGCTGTGATATAAGCGTGGCACTGCCGCTGACGCAAGGAGACGGCAGGGTTGCTGGGCCACATATGATGTAACACCGCAGGGAGTCCCACCTTGTTTGTGATCTGGGCCAACCCATTTAGAATGGGACACACTTTCACCCACATTAATAGAGCAGTTATACAAGAAAGTGATGCAGTTACATAAAGCGGATCACCCGCCAAAAAAGAAACCAGCTCTTTACGTATGAGAATGACCCGCTGAAAGCAGAATCACAATGGAAATGTGGAAGGTGATGAATTACAGTGAGGAAGTACTCACTGACAATCAGGGCTGGGTAACAAATGCAATGCTTAACCACCAACAGAACTGCCTCTAAAGTATCGAGTATAAAACAACCTCATAATTCAATACCAAATTTCAATATCTGAGGAGTAAATCTCATCAGCTTTCAGGACTTGAAGGAAAGTAAAAGTGGACATGGAAAAACGCAGTGCCATCAGCCAATAAGCACGCAGCATGCTTCTACCAAGATCTAATAATGTCTGGGATTGGCTGTATTACGTACACGTCGTAGAGACATGCATACAAAGAGACGGGGCTCACGTATTAGGGACCTGAACAGTAACTAAATATATTTGTGCTGTAACATGTAAAGTTGTAATTTCTTTTTTAGTTTTATAAAATTGGTATCAAAAAAGTATTGTTAAGGAACCAGTGTAGAAGTCACGGTATTAGAATTTTTTACAATAAATGTGGGGGCAAATTTGGAGCTCCTGTTTTAAGGCAACATGATTCAGGTGTTCTTTTAGAGATAAATCTGCTACCATACCAGGATTGTGCATAAGAGACGACAAGAAAATACTGACCTTTGATGGCTGACTCCACCCTCTCAAACTCCAAGAATATCCTAACAGCTTCGTCATCTGGCACAACTGCAATCTGAGAAGCAAAGTGTTTTTTGTTGTTGGGATTGTCCTGTTGGATCAATGCATTCACTTCAAACTTTGTAATTCTCTTCTCTTACCTCAAAAATGACACATTTAACTACTTTGCCATATTTCTCGCACTCTTCTTTCGTCTCTCCCTCCAAGTCTTCGTCCACCTCTCCTCGGCCCACCATGTTCTACAAAACAAACCGACATCAGGTCTACTTGCACGGGACCATAGAAGAAAAGAAAATGTGATGTGACCACTGGCGAGTCTGCGCTCAAACTGCACTAGAAGCTTTTTAAATATATTGTCTCCATTTTCTGACATCTGACTAAATCTAA